>NW_008625335.1:28855-45224 GCF_000691845.1 Merops nubicus | reverse complement strand
CCCCACCCCCAGCACTGTCAGGACAATATTTGTGACATTAAGAACAGTAATGGGGAGCTCTCAGTATTTCAGTGCACTGCTAGAGAAAAGCTTCATGACTTCCTGTAGATGCAGCCAGAGTGGGATGTAATTTGGTACCATAAAATGATGCCAGATTATTCATTGACACAAAATAATTGAAGTTGAACTGATTTTTATCTGGAGAGGATTAGGACTAAAGAGGCTGACAGCCTTGACCAGCATTTTGTCAGTGCTTGATAGAAGTTAACAGGGAGCATGCAACATGCACCATCAAGGAAATAGCTATCAATAATCCATTTCCTTAGACAAACTCCTTTGATCATCTTTGAAAACTGAGGACCAAAACCATCTGAGACTTCTCTGAGCTGTTTCTTTGATGATACTTTTATTATTCTGTCAGAAATGGTTGGTGTACAAATCTGACTTAAGACAATAGTGCCTGAATCTGTTTTCATCTGGTTCATTTGTGTAGTTTGAGGCTGGGTTTATTCTTGAATCTGAAAGGAGTAGATTTCTTATTTTTATTTCTTTAGGGGAAGTTTGTAGTCTTTACAGTAAGAAAAAACAGATGGCAACAAAACAAATTCTTGTATCATGAATACCAAATGCAAATATTTGCTTATAACAGGAGGAATTAATTGCTCTGGACTTTTGCAAAGACTTCATGGAGCCCACAAATGTAATTGGTAGCACCACATTTGCTCAGAATTCATTAAACTTTGGCCACAATTAGATGTACTGCTGATCACTCATACAAGTGTGACAAATGAACGGGCATAAAAAAATCCATTTAGTTTTTCCACCCTAATGCAGCTATGCACTGATTGCATAAAGTCATCTACAGCAGCAGTTATTTTTTCACAGGCTCTGAAAGCATGCCCTAATAGTTTAAAAAAAACACCAAAACCAACACAAACCCACTTCTGGGTTGTTTTGTTTTTTTTTTTTAATTGCATGCTTAAAACAAACAAAGCAAAAAAACCAAAACCTGATGGAGAGGAAACTCCAGTTAGGAGTCAGCTTCCCCTCGTCTAGGACCCCATGCATCAAGAGTAGCAGAGATGTATATAGTATGGGAAATAGTTGCTGTGTTGGGATGTGGTCATGATTTAGCCGTTATTTTAGAAGAGAGATTTGCATAGATATTTAGAAAAAATAAAAATAAAATCAAAACAAAGCAACTTTATTCTAATAGGGCAAAGAACAATGCACAGGATTTTTCTGTCAATAATGAAGAATTAATTTTATCATACCAGCTAAATAATGGAAAAGTAGAATGAGTTCCTGGGTAAATGAGAAACAATTTTACTCTTTGAAGAGGGAACTTTAAAACAACACAGATACCCTGCAGCATTTGTGTAGCTGTCCCAAGGCCACCTACCACCAGTGATGGACAGCAGCGTCCCCTCCCACCCCTGGGAGCACTTTGGATGGAACACAGACACTGTCATGAATACGGGCATGGAAGATAAAATGCCATACAATGGTTTTGTTTCCTTTTCGAAGACAAAAATGTTTCTTTCCCAATGCTGCCTTTGTTGTTTTCTTTAGAGATACGAGTTTGGAAAATATTTGATTATCCTGTCAAGAATGTTAAAATATAAAAAGATGTGCAGAGTGGAAATAGAGTAAAAGTAAAAAAGCGATTTTCAGGCACATAAATGATTTTGCTTCAGTAGCAGAAGGGTCATGAATATGAATAGTGCTGAATTCTAGAGAAACAATTTGTCATTATTAAAATTAGTGCTTTGTCAACACAAAAATCTCACTCCCGGCTTCCTTTTCGTGATGCTGCACAAACAGCTGCATTAAGGGCCTGAGTATTCTGGGATTCACGATCAGCAACGGGAGCTCTGGCTCATAAGGTACAAGAGAAGTCTGTTATCTGTAACAGGAGGTTGTCAGGATGTGAAATATATTAAACACTTGAAACGGAAAGAGGTATTTCTGCGGTCAGCCTAGCACAGAGCTACTTGCTGTTAGGAAATGGACACTTGACAGTTTTGCATTTCTCAGCCATGACATCCCATTTACACATTCAGAAATACAACATGCTGCCATCTAGATCCAATTATGAGAGTTTGCTCTTGGAACAACCATGCTGCATTTTCTGAGCAAAATGGAAAAAGAATAACAAAATTCATTTTTCCAGGAAACACTCATGCAAGAAAGGAGCAGAGAAGAGCAGTAAAAACGCTACCACATTTCTACAGGAAACAGGGTGTCTGAGCCATGTATTTCCCAATATGTCTTTGTTTTGCACAAGGTTGAGCTTTACACTTGGTTTATTTTGCACGCATTAATTTCTCCCTTCTTGCCAATTTTATTTAAGAGGTGCAGACGTGAGGAAAGGTTGTTGAAGACAGTGAACAACAGGCTCCTCTTAGAGGAGCAGGACTCACACATGAGACCTATCTCTGTTCCTGGGCTTTCCAGAAATGAGGCAGGGCCAAAGGACAGGCATAAGGAAAGGACCTCAAAGGAACGCTGATCCTATTTGGTTATTGGATGGCTGAGAGAATGAGGTGGAGCACATTTATATGTACATTTTGTAACTGAGGTTTTCACTGCAAGTGCTAGATCAATGGATAGGTAGTTTCAAATACCAACATAAAGGCATCAGCCAACATTTGACTCCCAATATTGAATAGCCCCCACCCCAAGACTGGCCAGGAGTAAGGTTGGTTGGGCTACACTTCAGCTGGAAGCTGGAGCACTAACAGCCTTTCCTCCACAAATTTCTGTCCTAGCATGTAGGCATTTTTTATTCTCAAGGAGAAGCCAAAAGCTTAGTGCTAATTTCATAACTGCTTTAATCCACTAGGATAGATGACAATAGACAATGGAAGCAGCCTTATTAATATCAGCTCCTCCACAAATCAAGACAACTGCAGATTTCTCTCAGGCTGGAGGGATCCACACCACCTGAGGGTTGGACTTCCCCTCAGCCAGCCAAAGGCCCAGCTTTGAAGTGAAACATCAAACACAGCTTCACTCCAAGCAAGTATAGCATAAACTAAACCCTGCAGTAAACAAAAGCACACAGACACACACGAAGGATAGAGTTTTAAAAGCAAATATGTCCCAGCTTTGGAAGTCACTTTACTCTCTGACTTTCAGGATTTTTGTGTTCCTGTTGGTCACATAGAGTAAGGAATTTAAGCCTCTGAAAGCACAGCTAAGGTGGCTAATGGGATCTTCATAGCTACCTGGCTACTGCTAGCATGGCATGGGGCACACAGCCAGGCTGAGAACCCTACTAGAGGTCAACACTTCTTTCAAACTTCTCTATCAAGCTATGTCTACCCTACATGATTTGCAGTTCTGTGGCATGGTCCTCCAGAAAAAGACACCCTAGCGCCCTCCAGAGACAGGTAGCTAACCTTCAGTCAAAACCAAGGGCTTTTAGTTAAGACTGTATTGAGTTTAGCACTTACAGGAGGATTTAAACCTCTTTATTCTGCATTAATAGCTACAGAGGGCTGTGCATCTGCAGAAAACACTAACTCTGAGTACATGATGCAGTTTTGGGGCACTTCAGAGAGATCTAGCATGGTTATATGCCAATAATTTTGAAACAATCCCTTTATTTTTCTCTACTAGCTAATCTAGATTTCATTTTACATCTATAACGTATGCATGTATATAAAATATTATATGAAGAGAATATGCTGTGCATCTATAATTTCCAGATATAACTGAATTTAAATAGCCCTGGAAACAAAACCCAGATAGTAAAATGGTGTGGCGGTGCTGTGATCCATGTACAAACCATCTCATATTCTGGGTGTGACTAGTTCAGGTTTGTTAACCAAACATTAACCAAACATCATTACTGTTTAGGAGGAGAGGAGTTCGTAAATAGCCAGATGCAGGGTATGGCTACTCATGGATTCTGTCAGTGTCAAATACACTTTCTTTCCCCCTGCCCACTCAGCCTAAAGGTAATAATAAGATTTATCAACCAGAATTGCATACTAACTGCACAGGTGGTCTGAGAAATTTCAGACCACTGTTCTCCTCCCACCTCCTTCTTTCCAACAAGTCCAAAATTGTCTAATTGTCTGCAATTTCCATTTCCAGACTGTTTATACTGTGCTGGGAAAAAAAAAAAAAAAAAAAAAAAAAAAAAAAAAAAAAAAAAAAAAAAAAAAAAAAAAAAAAAAAAAAAAAAAAACCAAAGCAAACAAACAAACCCCAAACCAGCAGGAGGAAAAAAGCCCATTATAATAGTAAACTCAGAATTTCAACAGTCTGTGAACCATAGCTCTCCATTCATTCCCACTTAATACAGCTATGAATAAGAAATAAGATGTTCCTGGAAGTACTCTATGGGTCACCCTAAGTAGGGTAGGCTGACCCAGAAGCAGGCTCCCCTGCAGGAGTTTGATTCTCCAGAAATCACACTATCCTTCTGTGCTTCAGTTTTGTCACCAGCAAAATGTAAACCTCAGAATTCTCTGGTTTTAGGCAGGTCTTTGAAAGCCATAGCTATAAACCTCTAGATGTTTCTTACAATAAAACGAGGGGTTAAAAAAAAAACAAAAAACAAAAAACAACACTTAACATTTCTGTTAAAAAATGGAAGCTGACTGTGCAAAAAATAAAGTGATTTTTAGAAAAACACGGGGTATGAGAGGGAGGAAGCAGCTGAGATCTGGTTCAAAGGATGCGTGGCAGAAAGAGAGAAGAAAGCAAAAAAGTTTTCCTACCTATACCTTAAGCATTCTTTCCTCTTCATGCCTCTGCAAACATGAGTGACCACAGCAAGGGGGACAAAGGGAGACCTAAATTGCCAAAGAAGGGAATGTCCTTGCTTTTTTCCCCCCCCACTTCTGCCCTCAAGTCTAGTTTTGAAGTCTTTTTGGGCCCACCAAAGCAGCCCATCAAAGCAGTGTGACAACACTGTGTATCCAGCAGAAGCCTCAAGGCACCCAGCAGCATTATGCCAGCTCCTTACAGGTCCAGGATTTTGCATTTTCTGTGGATTGATGCAGCAGCATGCAAACAAACTTCTACATCCATCTATGCTGCAAACATGAACAATTAATACCCATCTCCTTTTGTCTCTGCTGATTTGGAGATAAACAGCAAAGAATTAGATGTGGTTTTATCCTATGTATAATGCGTCATATTTCATCTTTTTCTCACTTCAAAAAGAGATCAATGGAGCAAGAAAATTCAAGAGAGATGTCCGAGATCTTTTGATTCCATAAAGAGTTATCAATTGGATCTTTTCGATTGGACTGCAGCCTAATGAAAATCTTAAAATAAGCTAATAACTAATTCCTATAAGCATCTTCTTACATTAAAAAACCCTCATTCATATTCAAGTGTAAAAAGAGCAAGTAGCTTTACTTGCATACTTTATTTGCTGCAATAATATTAAATTGCTGCAGTAATATTAAATGTCATTGACAGGGCCTTTAGCACTTATCCAAAAACACTTCAGAGATAAGATGATATTCTCTATCAACATTTCCTATAAGTGTTTTCCTTTTCATCATTTGAAAATAGTTCACAGGAAGCACTCGTCACATTTGGAGGAGCTGAACTCTAAACTAGAAAAGATATGTTTGTGTTGGTTTTTTTTTTTTTTAGGGGGCAGGTCAGGAGGCTGGAAACCCAAAGAAGACAACTCATTACCTTGCATACAGGTTTCTGGGATACTACAGATGGACATGTGCAAAGTTCAGGGCAATTTTAGCATTCTCTCCATAGTCAAACACTATCGGTGATAAAATGCATAGGCAGCAGAATCCTCCAAGTCAAGCCAACGTAAAAAAGATCTTGTGCAGCTGTCAATCTTTGCTCAACAAGAAGCTCAGAACAGAAGTGAAGACCAAATGACCTTTTGTGGAATAAAGTGAGCACAGCACAAACATGCTGCAGATAGGCCATAAGGGACACTTTCTCCTAAGCTCCATCCATCTTAACCTTCTAGAAGTACTAAAAGCTTTATCAATAATTTAACAAACTAATGGACATGTTTTTAAACATTGCGGGCTCATGCTTAAAGAGGCACCACCTTAGCAGAGCAAGGTGGTGAAAGTGGAAGGCTTGTGGCTTATATTCTGTGGTTATTTGGAAAGTCACGACAGAACGGTGTGCTACAGACACAATTTTTTTCAGTAGTACTTTCTTCTGCTAGAGTTCAAGCCTGAGACCACAAACCAGCAAACTTCATCTTCAGAAGGTAGCAGCAGTTTGTTTTGGAGTGCTCTTTACAGTCAGCAGGACCAAGTCACATGGATCCATGATAACAACCTTCCTGAGACACCCCTGGGTATTTTGCAACCATTTGAGGCATGAAGGTGCCAAGTTTTGAGACTGAGCACTTGCCACCAGTTTAGCTGCTGAGGAGCCTGGTTACTACCCAGCTGAGACTTGTTTCCCGGGCTATATCTCAGGGACCAGGGTGCCAGGACAGCCCACCACTTTTCCCAGGCACAGCCTACACCCAGGAAGGACAGCATACACCTTAATGTCTGCAGCATATTTAATGTACACTTCAGGCTTTGAAGGACCGCAGCCTAAACCTTTGAAAGGTTGGAACAGATGATCCTTGAGGTCCTTTCCAACCTTTCATTCTGACTCAAAACATTGTCCTCCCCATCTGGGTTGTGTAAGGCATGACTCAAACTACATTCAGCTTTCCTCAAGACACAGAAGAGGGAAAAAAAAATCCACACAACTTACTGACCAGAGCACATATGCATGTTTCTGATGCCCTAGGTCTCCTGCTCTCAAAGAAGTAAGGTCCACATGCTGTCGCTTCTCCTGCACATCACTTTATAAGCACAGCCCCCAATTGTGCTGTCAGTTCCCATTCCTTATCATGCAAAAAGAGACTCACCTGGATGTCATCTACCTGCAAAGCAAGCAATTTACCTGTAAACCAGGTGTCCTCACTGCTGACGATCAACCTCTTCAGAATCAGGTGCTTCAGACCCCAAAATATGCTTCACTTACACCCTGAGCCCTGCCTACAGACCTACATCCTCACAAGTGGCTGAGCAGGCTGGCTATTGCTCATGCCAGTTGTTAGGCAAACCAGCTTGCTAACCAAAACCAGGCACAAAAAGGCTGGGAGGTCTAACTGCTGACCTTTGGCCCTTCTCTGAACCCCATCCAACCTTACAGTGAACACCTCACTGCTTGTGGGTTCCAGAAAGGTGAGGATTTATTTGCCTCTTCCAGAAACTTCCAGCAGGACAGCAAACTACTAAACTTCCCACCATCATATTCTGGACTTGGCTGTAACCAGCATTATACCTCTAATTTTTACTTTGTGTCAAGACCTCCTTGAAGCATGATAACATTATTAAGAAGTGCACTGCTTGACATGCCACTCTCCATAACTGCTGTGGTTGTGTTAGTTCATTTGTGCTTTTTGCCATCTCCTGTATGTTATTGATTGTCAACTTCAGAGATCGTGCTGAAAAAGAAGAGAAATACGCCCTGTTGAGTTACCACTAGTGTGTTATTTCTTGATAACAGCGTAATTAAGGCCACTGGCATTGCCCGTCCTATCTTAGGCCACTGTACTGAGTAAAACAGTCAAAGTAACACACTCAGTTTGATAAAATCTTCATAAAACTAAATAATGGCAATCTACAGATAAAGCAGGCCTTTGCGTCTGCAAAACTAAGTTTGATCACCTCATATAAAGAAAATACTGCAAAATATATTCTTCACATTATTCTTACAAATTCTTTTTATGCCCCTGAAAGAAATTATGAGATCTACAAAGCAGTGCCCATGCAAAGGAGAACCATACTAAGGCTAATAAAAAGGTAGTTTTATTTGCTTTCAGGAGGAAACGACAACAATGATATTTAGCTGAGATATCACTAAGGTTTGAATTTTTTACATTTCACAACCATTTCACCTCCTTGCAGCTACGTCATTTTAAACAAAGTATCCACCCTGCATTCAGAGGACATATTAGTCAGATTTTCACATTAATTCCATAAATAGCAGCCCTGAAACTAAGCTTTGTCTACACATCTGAGGAGTGGAGAGCTGCCTTTCTCAGAGGTTCTGGGGTGTTGGGGACTCCTAACTGAGGGGTCACATATGTCAGCACCTCCTGGACACCTGCCCAGGGATGAGGAGCAGTGGAGTAAACAGGAGACATGCAAGAAACAAATTTTACATTGTTTGTAAAAAGAAGTGAAAACAGAAGAAAAAAAAAATGTCTGAAGGCTCACCCCTGGGAAGCCCAGGAGTGATACAACTCTTCAGAGAAGGGACTTTAAAGAAAGGCTACATACGTGATAGGTTTGGAGACTCGGACCTCACAGGGGGACTAGGAAGTGCAACTAATTTAACATTTTCATTGTCTTTTTTGGGGTTGGGTAGGGGGAGTTTGGCAAAGCCTCTGAGCCTGCTCTTCCAGACAGATGCTTCCATCTCCTGAAGTCCTGCAACTGAAAAGTTTCTCTTGCCTCCCAGATCAGCATCTTCATGACCCATTTGTCTAATTACGGGAACGACCGCCTGGGTTTATACACCTTTGCCAACCTGGCCAGCTTTGTTAAGAGCTCGACTAACTTGAGGCTGCAGACCCTGCCCCCAGTTCAACTGGCTCAGAAGTACTTTGAGCTCTTCCCAGAGCAGACAGACCCTCTTTGGCAGGTAACGTCACATCCTCTTCTTCCTCCAATTACAAGTTGCTTGTTGAAATAAGAATCTTTTCCTGCAATAAAAAAAAGTAAATAACAAAAATCCTACTACACATTTAGGTACATTATTTCTTCCTGCACACCACCTTAGATTATTTAAAGTTGTCTTGGGGGCCCACTACTTTTTGAGTAGGGATGGATTAACTGCCCCTCAGCCCATCTCTGTAGTCAGACTATTTTTTGCCTCTGTTTCAAGCACACAATAGTGCTGCTTGTAATCTCCACACTGTAATTTCCTAATCATTGCTGCACATATCTGGCTCTTCTCTTATTCAGAATATGATGTGCCAAGCTGTGCTTTTAGCTGTGAAGGCATAAATCCAGAGTGACACCACATAGGTCTGGGCAGTTATTTCAGGCTTACGCTGCAAAGAGGAGCAGAAAATTTCCCTCTTATTTCTGGCTCACATGCAAAAAAAGTATAGATCTGTAATATTTCCTAAACTGAGTCTCATAGAGCTGCAGCGATTCACAGTAGTTAATGATTTTCTCCATTATATTTTGTTAACTTTATTCACTAATAAACTGTATTCTCTATTACCAGCCACTACTAGTCAATAGCAGCATCTATATGATAACTGCTTTACAGAGCAGTCAATCCTAACCTTTTCTGTTGGGTCTTTTGTTCACACATTTTTATTTTGCATTCATAGGCGGTAGAAAGATACGGAGATGAAGAATATCCCACATTTCTATTTTGTCCTTCCTTTTAGGTTCTTATGTAAATTAAAATTGGCACTAACTCTTATGCATCTGAAACCATTTTGTCACCTTAGAACCTAATGCCTTGAAGCTATTCTGACAGAGGTTTCCATTTTAACCTCAAATGAAAATTTGATTAAATCAATGTTTTAATCTTTTTTTTCTTCTTTTTCTTTTCTTTTTTCCTAATGACTGAACTTAATCCTCACTCATGCAAACCCATTATATACATATTGAATTTTAGTCAAAGGGACCACATACGTGCCCACAGGCTCTGAGTTTATGAAATGAGCCTGACTAATGGAGAAGTGGCAATGCAGTGCTCTCACAGGGTATGGATTTTAACACCAATCCTTCCAGGATTTGCACAACTGTGTAGTGCTACTGACCTCACTGGGATCCCTGGGAGAACTGGTCCTGAAGGATACCCAGGAGTTTGATCGCTGTGTACCTGAATGCTCCCATGGATCTCTACCAGAGTGTTCAATATCTGTCAAGAATAAACTCTTAGGAGGAAATGTGGAATTTTACTACTTAGTGTAAGGCTCTAGTGTTAGTCTGTAATATTTAGATCTTGCAAAGACTCGCGTGCATGCAGACATTTAGCATACCTAAATGTATGTGTGATGTACACAGCCTCCTTCTCTTCTTCAGAACCCGTGTGATGATAAACGACACAGGGACATTTGGTCCAAAGACAAGACTTGTGACCACCTACCCAAATTTCTCGTGATAGGACCCCAAAAGACAGGTAAGAAGTAATGAGTTTGTAACTGAAGCTAGACCCTGGGTTTGTATCTGTGTATTTGTGTCCTGCAAACTGAAGCCAGCTCCCTGCTCTAGAGATGGTGCACTCCTGATCCCTATGGGATTCAGATCATAGAATCATAAAATCATGGAACGTTTTGGTTTGGAAGGGACTTTCAGGATCATGTAGTTCCAACCTCCCCCTGCCATGGGCTGAAACACCTTCCACTAGACCAGGTTGCTTAAAGCCCCATCCAACCTGGCCTTGAATGCTTCCAGGAAGGGGACAACTTGTTCCAGTGTCTCACCATCTTCACAGTGAAGAATTTCATCCTTACATCTAAATCTTCCTTCTTTCAGTTTAAAGCCATTACCCCTTGTCCCATCCAAATTGGATCTCCTTCACTGCCAACAAACAGAGCAAACCGTTTGTGTAGCAAAACTGCATTCACTCACCATGAAAAAAAAAACCAAACCACCATACTGTTAAACTTCCCTGTGTAAGTTCGTTATTACGTTTTTTGACAAATTGTTTCAATATTGTTTGAGACCCTGATTGACAATAAATGTATTTCCCACCTTGCAGACCTCTGAGCATCTCAGGGCATTATTTGAATTAAGGCACATATTCAGAGTCACAAAAAGCTATTACTGTTGTGGACATACTGCAGAAAGTGGATGCTGAGGCAGGGGGAGAAGTGACTAACCCAAGATTGTACAGAAATACTGCTACTGTGACAAGCAGACAGCAGGTCTTGATTCATAGCCCAGTGATAGCGCGCATAGCATCAAATCACTGAAGAGCAAGGTTAAAGACACATTCTCCAAAATTCTGTTTACCACCATATATCATTTCCAGTTGTTTTTGTCAAACAAATAACAAGAAAATACTGTTAGTGGGATTTTAAAGCACACGGGTTTGTTAGCGTTGAAAGAGACAATTTGTTCCTCAATAGCAGACCCCCAGGAAAAATAGACAGAGGACAGTTCTGGGATCAATAAAAGCATAATCCCACAATTAGTGCTTTTGAAAAGCTTTAGGCAACATAAAACGTGTTCAAGCCAAATTCCCTCACTGGTTAAATAGACAGGCAAGCAAGCAATGTCATCAACAGTGATACCATGCTTGTGGCAGAGAGCAGAACCCAGAGTCTGGAGATGGGAGAAGCTGGATGAGCAGAGAAGTCTGCACATATTGCCCTCTCACCTTGAAAGCTTACACAGGTCTCCCATCAACAGGCAACTTTCTTATGAAAGGTAATCTGATTTTCCTGTATATCTCAGCGTGCATTGATTTAAAGCACGTTCCTGAATGAATAAAGTCAAAGGTTTTTTTTTTTTTTTTATTTCCTAATGGCATCTCTTCTTGTTGCTGTAGGAACAACAGCACTTTATTTATTTCTTCTGATGCATCCTTCCATTATCAGTAACCTCCCTAGTCCAAAAACTTTTGAAGAAGTTCAGTTCTTCAATGGAAACAACTACCACAAGGGAATTGACTGGTAAGAATAACAAAAAAGAAATGTTCATTATTAATATATGGTAAATCACAATGGAACAATTACAGAAGCATGTATGACACCAACACCATTTCTGGATGAATTCATTATCCTTGATGTTATCAGACAGAAAGAGAAACTAATTTGGAATGATGGCACATTTAATCAAGTCCTTACTTTTGTTTAGATACTACAGTAACAATTTCCTCATTTTTCTCACAAATGAGTACAATAGCCAGCTCAGTTATGATGTCTGTCTTTGTGCTGAATAGCACCTCTGTCTTTTCATAACTGTATCTATACTGAATTATCCTCCTTTTTTTCAAAAGCAGCTTTTCATGAAGTAAGATTTGATTTGTCTCTGGTTGAGGAAAAAAAAAAAAAAAAAAAAAAAAACCACTGTAAAGCATTTCAGCTGGTATTCGTATCAAAATTTTAAAAATTACTTTTACTTTTTTTGTTTAAGATAAGCATTTTTCTAAGGCTTTTGTTTCCACAGGGAACAGCAGTTCTTATCCTTGTGTGAAAGCTGATGTGTAAGACAAACATCACACCACACAGAAAGGGATTAATCTCGAGTGGTTTCTCTTGCCCACGCAGGGCATGGGGAGCATGCACAGCAAACAAGGCTGGCCGATAAAAGCAGGCTGGCCATGCAATCATGAGACCAGCTTCTTGTCTCAAGGGGTCATAAAAAATCCTAGAGTCATAGAACCTTAGAATTTTGGGGGTTGGAAGGGACCTTTAAAGGTCATTTAGTCCAACTCCCCTGCACTGAGCAGGGACATATTCAGTCAGATCAGGTTGCTCAGAGCCCTGTCCAACCTGACCTAGGATGTTTCCAGTGATGGGGCATTGACCACCTCTCTGGGCAACCTGGACCAATCTCTCACCACCCTCTCTTCCTTATATCTAGTCTAAATCTCCCATCTATTAGTTTAAAACCATCACCCGTTTTCCTGACACAACAGGCTGTGCTAAAAAGACTGTCCCCATCTTCCTTTTAGAACCTCTTCAAGTATTGAAAAGCCACAATAAGGTCTTCCCAGAGCCTTCGCTTCTACAGGCTGAACAACCCCAAATCTCTGAGCCTTTCTTCATAGGAGAGGTGTTCCAGCCCTCAAAAATAAATGGAAATAAATCCTTGGCAAATCTACTGCATAAAGAAAGAGATCATCTGTGGCTACCTCAGAGTACATGATGAAAAAAGTACATTTGGTGAAAAAAGGAGTGGTGACAGAGGGGGTCTTGCCTCTCTAGCCCTTTGCACAAATGTAGAGGAAGTCTCATCTCTTGGAGACCTCTTCTGCCATGCTTCACCAAAACTGGACTGCAAGTTCAAAAGTCAGTAGGGTCCTATGTACAGGGTCAGTCCCCACATAATTTGTTTCCATAGAAAGGCCAAAAAAAAAACCACTTGGCTGCACCAAAACTGAAGTTCATGTAGGGCTCAGCAAAACTAAAGGGACCCCAAAACGCCTCCAAAACAATTTCACCTTCTGCTTCATTTGAATTCTTCAGCCTTTCAGTTGAACCTTCTGTTTTACCTGCTATCTACTTCAGATCGATTTAAAGTGGAAAAGACGATTACAAAGCCAAAATTCAAAACTTGCATTCCAAAAACGTCTAAAAGAAAAGGTATGTCAGTTCCAAAATGAAATACTGCAACAATGTTAAAATTAAATGGTTGACATTTTGAAGGTTTTCCCATTTTTAGTGAAGCTAAAACTGAACTCACTCCAAACTGGTGAAAGATATCCCTCTGACATTGAACTTATTAGCAAAAATCCCATCCATCAAAGGAAAAACCTAATTACCTGACTTCATGGAGGATTTAGCTATTACCAGCACCGTGTAAGAGTCAAGATATGTTCTCCCTATTCCATCTCTGGAGTGAGCTGAGAAATTCAATTTTGCTTTTTGAGAGTTATGTCTGAAAATTCACCTTTTCACCTACCACGATGGGCAATATGACCCTTTTGTGCTACTGCTAATTCTAACAAGTTTCTTCAACTCCCAGGTACATGGATTTCTTCCCTACTCCTTCCAACATCACCACTGACCTCCTCTTTGAGAAAAGTGCCAACTATTTCCATTCTGAGGAAGCCCCCAAACGAGCTGCTTCCCTCATTCCCAAGGCCAAGATCATCACCATCCTCATCGACCCCTCTGATCGGGCATATTCCTGGTACCAGGTGCGGATCTTGCTTCCAAGAAACAGCCCGTGATATCAATGGCAAGGGACGATGGCCAAAACCAGTGGGAATTTGTGTCCTTGAGCAAGAGGGGGATTTATTGCAAAGCATTTGTACTGTGTAGAAGTGGAAGGATCCAGAATGCCAGCTTTGGCAGTTGGCACCTGTGACACTAGTGTCATAAATGATGAAACTTCTCAGCACAGAGGAGCCACCAGCTGTAAACAAACAGTTTAATCTCCATTACAGCTGACATTGCGTAGAGGAAAAGCAGTGCAGCAGTATCTCCTCGTCCAGGGAGATACACAGGGGGAAATGAGCATGGCCTAGCTAGAAAATCAGAGCTCTTGATGCTGGGAATCCGGTACCTCATCCCCTCCTCTAGCATGTAAGCTGAGCACATGCTGAGCTACATGGTGGTGCACAAATGTGTGAAGTGCCTTCTAAAGTTTCCAAGGAGTTAAAAAAAGCTGTGTCTGGAGAGATGGGTTGGTTTTTTCTCTCCTTGGAAAACAAGAAATCCTGTTGTTTTCCTGAGGAAACTCTAGGATGCTCTTTCTTGCCCTTTACTGAGCACACACCTCTCCATAACAAAGTCTGCACTATTTAAAAAAAAAAATAACTATTTTTAAAGAGACATTTAAGCATGTGTGTAAAATATGGTCCAGTCATACAGATAAAGAAAATACTACAACCAGTGTTAAAACAGACATAAATAATAAAGTTGCAGTGAGCATAAAAGACATCATTTCTGATACTGTTATTGGGAGTCCTGCATGGTGTAAAGCATGACCTGGGGCTGCAGTTTGCACCCTTTTTAATATCTCATTTGCACCTTTAAAACTGCTGAAGCAAGACACAAAGCAGCAAAAAAAATTGTGCCTATTCTGGCAGAATTTGGCTCCTCGAGTCCCCTCCTTTCTGTCCCAGGGTTCCCTTGGCTGAATGTTGGCCCCACTCTGCTTCCTTGTCCCCCTGCTCCTAGCCAGGAGAACTGGCACTAGTGAGGACCTGGTGCCAGCAGAGCCCTCCTGACAGCTCACGGGAGACTTGCAGCTTGATCTTCAGCACCCCTGTGACATGTATCTAAATATCTCTCGTTAGCACCAGCGATCCCATGAGGACCCTGCTGCCCTGAAATTCAATTTTTATGAAGTCATTACTTCCAGCCATTGGGCACCCTTGGAGATAAGGGCTCTCCAGAAGAGATGCCTGACACCCGGATGGTATGCCGTCCATATCGAAAGATGGTTAACTCATTACCCTGCCTCACAGGTAACTGCCAACCTCTTGTTTCACCAAGCTCATTGACTCTCATAATGTCCCAAAATGAGTGTGACTTTATCAGTAGAGGCGATGGGATATTTTCCACTGGGACCCTTAGCTGTTGGGAAATGCAGATCTGACAAGATCAGGCTATTTGGCAGAAATGTGTTGATTTTTCACCCTGTCTTCTGTGACAGAAGATGCTGTGAACTGTGGTCACATGGGCTTGAGGGGGACTTTGGGGTTTCCTTCCCAGATCAGCCAGGGTTGTCAAGGCTTCTGGGTCCCAAGAAAGAAGCAGCTGCAGCATGAGACATTGTGGGAAGGTTTGACAAACTGATTTAGAAAATACCAAGGCTTTTTCTAAAAAGAAATTTTGTTCTGCTTCCCACTCACTCCCTTTCATAGAAAATTTCAAATTTGTTTGATCCTGATACAGAATTAGCCATTCTCAGTGTTAAAGCAGAAATTCCTTCTTTTGCCCCATCTCCCTTCAGATGTTTTATTGAATTGCCTTTTATAATCTTTCTCATGAAAAATCTACAGAAACATATAGACCTAAAGAACATTGCAATTATTAAAAAAAAAAAGTTTACAGTTATAAACCCAAAGCAAACATTTTACTACCACAAAATATGTGCATGGACACTCTTTACCTGTAGATGTGCTCCATAGCTCAGTTCATATGTCTACCTACTGTAAGAAAAAGTTGTAAAAGAGTGTTTAATGAACAAACCTAATGAACAATCATCCCCAGAGACTACTCTATGTGGGACAGAATTTTGCTGAAAGGAGGTAGAACTGAGTGTCACCTATTTAGTCAGGGACCCAGAAAAAAAACAAAAAGAAATAGAAGCTTTGTCTTTTTGCAGTCGTCACTTGTCTTTTCATACAGTCTCTGCTGTACCACAAAGAGAAGCAGGTCAATCCTGTTTCCAGGAGAACGGAGAAAGTCCCAGTTAGTCATTTACTTTCTTCTCTCATCTCTGGCCTTTCTACGCTTTCCTAAATGGGGAAGGAGTACTTCCAAAAGCAGCTGAGCTTGCAGCAAGGGCCGTCCCCTGGCAGTATTGCCCTAGGAGCAAACAGGGCACATCTCCTCATCCACCACCATATCCCAACTTTTTCTGCTGAAGGACAAGGGGCTGTCCCTGCAAATTCAGAGCATGCAAAGGGTGCTGAACATCCTGCGCCCTGTTACCTGTGCTCCTTCTCTGCCCTCATCCAGGGCTGCTGCCCCCTTTCATGAAGA
>NW_008625335.1:12743-28824 GCF_000691845.1 Merops nubicus | reverse complement strand
TGAAGGTTTCTCCCCCCCTGCTGAAATGAAGAGCAAGTGCAGCCCTCATTAAACATTCAGGGGCACATTGACATATTTCTTGTAAAACCAGTAACCACTCGTGTTTCATACTTAGAGTGATTAATTTTACAAGATACACAACAAAATGCTCTCATTCTTAATAAGGTGCATGCAGAGAGTGCACTCACGGTGCTTACTAATGGGCACTCAGTAATGTGCATTCACTCAGCCTGTGCACTCAAAAACTTAATAATTCATAATAAGCCTTCACAATAAATATAAAATATGCTTGCCCAGAATAGTTATTAGTAATGCTGCTCGGTACACCAATAGACTTTTGATACATTGTCTTAACATTTGCTTGTGTAAGTCAATTAACCTTTATATCACATCAATCTTTAAAAGCAAAACAAAACCAAACCCTTTGCTAGAAATTTTGCAATATAGTTGATAGGCTGGTGGCAGGTTTCAAATAAATTGCCGCAATATCACTTTCAAACATGTATAGTTTTTGAACATTTCATTTTAAGATATATATGAGCTTTTTTGTTAGTTTTCTAATTGCGAGCCAGACTTTCTACAGACCCATTGTAAGCCTCAACAATGTTTTTACACTCCTTCCTTACCTCTTTTCCTCAGAATTCTCTGAGACTCAGATTTGGCTTGTGAGATTTAACTTTTGCATTTGAACAGTGCGTGCACATCCAGTTACAAAATGTCCACCTATATGAATTCAATATAATAAAGTCAATCTAAAAAGTTCATCCATATTGTTTTTATTAGTGAAGTCACATGCTAATTTAAATGCCTTTTGTCACAAAAGGGAAATAATGTCAGTCCTTGGTAAGCCTTAGTCCTGTTTCTAAAGAGCTAACGTATTTACCCCTACAGTTGCTTATTATTGATGGACAGCAGCTAAGAAGTGACCCAGCTACTGTGATGGATGAAGTGCAGAAGTTTCTTGGAGTCTCTCCTCATTATAATTACTCCGAAGCTCTAACGTGAGTCCGTTCCTTTGTTATCTGCCCTATGGCGTCACAGTGTACAGCCCTGCCTACCAAGATCACTTAATCATTAATGACAAACAAAAAACACATTACAACAATGACAATTTTCCAAACTTGGCATTTTCTTAAACACAGTTTAATACCCATCCAGTTTCCCCTTCACTTGCAAACACATAGTACTTTGCAGAACTTAACTGCAGGATCATACATGCAAACTCTATTTTGCACAACACACAGAACCAATGACTGCCCAGTATTTTGTATTAGACAAAAACAAACCCCCAGATTCATGTAAGAATTGTCTGCTGAGTTTGAGTGTTCAATTGGAGCTGCCCAGAACTTGTTTCCTCAGCATACCCAGTTTTGCTTTCTCCACTGCACTGTTTGAAATGTACGTTGGAGTGATGTGAGTTGTGCGTGTAAGAGCTCGGCACACGTTTGCACATCAGACTCTTGAACCTTATGACAGGCTCTGGAACCTGAAGACCACTTAGTGTCAGGTCTGAAAAGTTTGGCTTAAAACGTTTTTATCCCATTCCTATAGGAGTTTAATGACAGAGGCTGGGTTAGAAGCACTCAGTATGGTAAGATTCATCTGGTTGTATGGTTTCTTTGATTGTTCGCTTTTAATGTGGACCAAACATATCAATCCCCAAGACGGTTTTCATAGATGGTTGAGCCAGTTCTGCCAACCTTTTGCCTTGTAGCAACCAGACATATTGCACAGGAGAATTTAGTCTGTACACTTAAAGTCTGGTAAAATTATAAGCTACTAATAGTATATCCCTAAGCTGGAAGTGCCAGGCTCAAGCACAGCACCTGGAGCCAGGGGAGAAACATCATCACTCCCTGAACTTAGGAAAATGCCCTTTGACTTCCCACAGCCTTTGGACTAGATCTAGCCAAGGCAGCTGTAATGAGCCCAGGCCACATTTCTCCTCCTCACTACCAGGAGGTTGAGGCTTTCCCCATGTCTTAACAGCCCAAGTGAGAGCAGACTGGATTTCTCTCTCCCCTCTTAGTCCAGCAGAAAATCATAAGATGCTTTTGCACTGAGCCTCTCTGTATAGGGAGCATCACTTCCCACCTACCCCCCACTGCCTCTGCTCTTCTCATGATTATTATTTAATGCTTCCTCCCCTGGGAAGGTTATGGTTATTTTTATAACAGGTATAAAGTGAGAGTCAAGTGCTTATTGTTGTTCGGGTCTTAAGAACGTTGCTCTGCCAAAATCTTTTTTCAAGAGGAAAAATTTTGGATTTCAGAATGTAATTTTTTAAGTCATTGGTTTCCGAAGCAGATGAATTAGAGGAGGAGTTTGAATACACAGCTGAACTACTGATGTTTGAACAACTGCTGCTGCACATCTGCAGTGCCTTCTGCTAGGCTTTTAAAAACACACACCCACATGCATATATCTTCCATTGTGTCACTAAATTAAAGCCAGTGGAACCACACACCAGGAAAAAATTTGGCCTCTCATATTTGTTTGGACAGGAAAAATGGATTGTAAACAGATCTATAAAATTATGCAATCACTGTTTAGAGGCATCAAGAATGCAAATGTTCTGTGGAAGCACACACTTCTGTGCGGATTTAGGATGGAAGAGAAAAATGTATTAAAGAATGTAGTTGCTTTATGGCAGGGCTGTCAAAGTAAAAAACATTGCATAGGACTGTTCCTAGTCATTACTGCCTAATAACTGTACACCAGGCATTTTTAAAGTTGTCACAAAGCAGCCTAAGGACCCAGTCCTGCAAACACTAGTGAGCAACAAGTTCATCACCCTAAGTAATTACGGGAACATCTTACAGAAGAGTAAAATCCACCCAGGCAGAAGGAAGGTACTAAGCAGAGCTGTGGAAAGAGAGCAGAGGGGTGGCAGAGGCAGGGCTTGGGCATCTGGAGAGAAGAGCACATCACATCGGGTTAGTCACCACAGCTGGGATTGGTGGCTAGGTCATCACTTCTTACATATGCTGCTAAGGAGGACCTAGAGTCAGATACAAGGAAGAAATATTTTATGGTGAGCATGGTGAGTCTCTGGCACAGTTTGCCCAGAGGTGGTAGATGTCCCATCCATAGAAACTTTCAAGATCAGGTTGGACGGGGCTTTGAGCAACATGATCTAGTTTAAGATCTCACTGCAGCAGGGTTGGACTAGATGACCTTAAAATGTCCCTTCCAATACAAAATATTCTATGACTCTATGACTTGCACTTTGTCTTAGAGTTGTGAAAATAAAAGGGGGAAAATCAGCTAATGTTGCAAGGCTTGTACGCATAATGCCATCAATAGAAAGAAGACATTAGGATCTTCACATCCCAATCCCAAGTGCTAGGAGAGGGAAACTAGTCAGTGGCCTCACAAAGTTCCCACTACAGCACTGAAGAGTTGTGTCTCACCTCTCCCACAGCCACTCGTTTTCACAGGGAAGGACCGAGAGCTTAAACTTTTTTAAGTATCTGCACTTAATGAACAGGAACCTAGGACACATGGGACTAAAGTTACAAAAGACTTTTCCTTTTAATCACAGGATGGCCCTACTGGAGCTCCACTGACTGCTAGGAAGATCTATGTCAAGTCTGACATCCTCAGATGACTCATGGCCCGGGGTAACATGGGCCAGTGGTTCCCTTCTTCCTTTGTTGTTCTCAGCAGCCAGAAAAGGAGGGAGGCAGGACAGGACAGGGCTCAGCTTTGGCAAAGGGCAGCCAAAACACCACATCCTCCAGCTCAGCTCATCACACCGTGCACTGCCCACAGAGACAGCTCCACATCCAGCCTCCCAGGGGAGATTTCCCTCATTTCCCGTTGTGGGAACAACAGAAGGAAAAGACAGGATTAGGGGACCATGCTTAAGTACATCCAGCTTGAGCTATCTTACCCTCTTTTCCCCTACCCAGATTTGCACATTCTTTTAATAATGTTCAATATGCTTCTTCTGAGGCAGAAATATTATTTGGGGTATAGTCTTGCAGTTTTCCTTTTAACCAACACATTATATTGCTGCTTCTCTTGGGAAATTAGTGCAAGCCAGCTCAAGTACTTCACCATGCAATGAGCAGATGGAAAAGGTCAAAGCAGAAATTAATCTATCATTGATAAATTCATTTAATCAATGATTTATTTGTTTTTAATTGATATGGCCACCAAGACAGTTTAGAAAACCGAGGTCAGGCCTGCAATAGGCTAGGCAAGAAAAAAGAAACGTGCAGAAGGTTCACCCTTCTCCAGAAATTAGTTCACATTCACTAGAAATTAGTATGGGAGCAAGTTGCAGGTGCACCTATGTTGTAGGGACAGACCCAGGGCAAAAAGGTAGTCTGTAACTAATTAACTCTGTGTTCCAGCCAATTATACTTCCTCGTTTCCAAACATCTGCTGAATAGCAGAAATGTGAAGCTTTTCAATGTTTTATGCATGCTGCGAGTCCCATAGCAATAAATTCCAAACTTAACGCTGCGTGTTGTTCGTTCCTCAGCGAGTACGTGTTTTAAAGCCTTAATCTAAAATTTCTATCTCTTTGAATTTTAGACATCAAAATCAAATTGCATGTTTCAGATAAGACTGCTAAGACAGTGTTTATGCTATAATGCCATCTCTGGAATGAAAATTATATTTAGATCTAATGATATGGAACAACCAACTTCTCAGGTGCAGTTAAATTATCAGCTACCAGCCACAGGTTCTTTCAGCAGACCCGAACGCTGCTTATTTCACTCCAAAATCATCATAAAACACTTCAGTATTATATTTCTCACCATTTTATAGTCATGCAACAATCACACACTTTTGTTTAGGAATAGACTTTGGGATTGAGTCTATGCCTGTCAAAGTCAGCAACTAGATCTGCTTGCCCTTTTTAACCCCTCTCACCCTGACAGTGGTGAACTACAACAGCATCAGCTCCAACTGGCCAGTATGGAAAGCTCTCCTTGTACATATCTGATGATGTCCTTAAAATATATAGCACATCTTATTCCAGGAAAAGAGCTGATTTGGAACTTTTTCAACGAAACATTCTTTGTTCAAGTGTCAACTGATCAAAACTTTAGGGATACACAGAGCAGTTTGGTACAAACAAAATCTCTGACCAAAACCAGACAATAAAATATGAGTCACAGTCCAGAGTGGGGCTGTGTGGGATCCTCGAGAGTGAGGCTCATGACCTTGACTGGCATAGCATGGTTTGGGTTGGAAAGGGACCTTTAAAGCTCATCTAGTCCAACCCCACTGCAGTAAGCAGGGACATCTTCAATGAGATCAGGTTGCTCAGAGCCCCATCCAACATTTGCACCCTATATGCTGGACAAGTAGAATAAAAATAAGCTAGTGCAGGTAAAGTACAATGTGAAAAGCTTCTTGCCTTGAGCAAGAAGGCAGATTTGTAGAAAAAATAAATTCCCAGAGCTTTCACAAGAAAGGAAAGCCGATTCCCACTGTCCCCACTATTTCAGTTGTCTAAAGAGACATGTGCAGCAATAATTGCTGGCTAACGCTGATGTCTTAGTCACTGGGAGATTCTTCTGTAGTGACGTCTTTCAAAAAATATAATCCTCTGTAGGTTTGATCCTCAGAAGGGCTTTTGGTGCCAGTTATTAGAAGGAGGGAAAACCAAGTGCCTGGGAAAAAGCAAAGGTCGAAAATATCCACCAATGGACCAAGAGGTAAGGGCTTTCCAGACAAATATTTAAGTTAACATTTTCTAATATCAACCCTATATTTGACTTCTAAAATAAACATTCAGATTTCTTTTATATTTTTACTGAATTTATACTTTTAAAAAGCAGAAACTTTTAATCAGCTTCGAATGACAGGAGATTAATTGCCCCCTCCTAAGTGCCCCTCTCTGGGAGCAGTGCACAGCTCCCAGGCAGGAGTGCCTGCCAAAACCTGCCGTCGGGCGAGTTTCCTTCTTTCACTGTTGCTGGTGTTTTTTTCTCACCCTTCTCAGTCTCGAGCATTTCTGTCAAGCTACTACAGAGACCACAACGTGGAGCTGTCCAAGCTGCTGCACAGGCTAGGGCAGCCCCTGCCCTCCTGGCTGAGACAGGAGCTGCAGAAGGTCAGGTAGCACGTAAGGACGGGGGACCCAAACAAGGAGGATTTCCTTCACCATCAAACCCCTTGCTTCTCCAACTCACTTGTGATCATCAGTAGAGGACCTCATGAATAATGCTCTTTCTATTAAAAAAAAAAAAAGAAAGAAAACAACAACAAAAACAAAACAAACAAACAAAAAAAAAAAAACACAAAAGAATTAAAAAAAAAAAAAGAAAACACACAAATCCAACAACTGTTTATATGCACGTGCTGACAGTGATTAGCACCGACCCCTTTTGTCAGCTTCCAGGAAATAATACAGAGCTACGTGGCATTACTCTTTATCCAGCCCGGGATTTGTGCATAGCCTAGCTCCTCTGTTCACCAGGAAGCACCAGAAACTGCGTAGGATGGATTGACTTCAGCATACATGACAAATTGCAGTCTGTCAGGACACGAGCAAAGGATGGGAACATCTCTCGCTGGACTGTGAGGTTGGTCATCTGCTGGAGTTCTTTCCATGTTTGTTTTTGCTGTTTTTTCCCCCAATCCTGCAAGTTTTCCATTCATTTTATAGGGCGATATTCAGCACTTGGCAATGGTTATCCCTAGTGATTACGTTGTGTGTGGTATTAACACACCATCATTGCTTTCTCCATAGAAAGAACGGGCGAAATTCTCACCTAACTTGCTTCCCTGGGATTCCTGTAATAACTGATGACAGTCTGTGCCCTTTCTTCTTTTGGGTTTTTAGTGTTTTTTTTTTCCCTTCACAACAAGATATATCCTAGTTTACTGGAGTCATGTGGGTTGTTGAGGTGCAAGGCCAGCAAGGTAACCTTCCTCCCAGATCTCAGTGAAATCTATTCCCTGTCTTTCGGATTGTGGCTACTTTGCCATCCTGCTCAGGTTTTTCATTGCCTCTGTTGGGTTCCTACAGCAGCTGTGACACAGCTCTGAGCTGTGAAATCATATCAAGTATCTTGTCATAATGCCACAGGAGTCCTTAAGGCACTATCAAAACCTTTTAAAATAGAAGCAGGCCATGCAAGCAGTGTACTGACAATAACCTAGTATTGACAATTCTATCTGGAAGGCAATGTTTTTGCTGTGAAAACTTCAAAGTAAGAGATTGGGTTGGTCATTTAGGGTCTCAGGCTGTAAGCTATTACATGAAAAAAAACCCCATACTTAATGACCAAATGTATTTGTTAAGGTTTCAAAAACCGCCTACAGTCCGTTGAAGATTAAACACTTCCTGTAGACTTCAATGGAGTTGAAAGGCCAAGCATATCCACTCTATTCCACATATACATATAAGATGCATATAGTTTTATGCCTGCAGAACTGCGTGCTCTATATCTAGATCAGATATACACTTACTTTTAAATATCTGGTTTTTGTGCCCATAGGTAAATGAAAGGGTGGTCTAGCAAAAATATGATATTATGGACTGTGCTTTCTTCTCAGATGTGTGTGGGCAAGGTTGACAAGAGCAGGCAGAAACTCACTGGGAAATTTAAGCTTGAGGAAACAAATACCATTTAGACATTTCAGCCATGTAACACTTTCTTAAGGCAAAAGCTGAGAAAGCTTTGCTACATGTTCTTTCAGCAGCACAAAATGGAGTACGTTTTAGTTTTCAAACTTCGCCATCTTAGTTCCTAGGCACAAGCCATTTCAGGTGCTACAGAGGCTTTGTGCTTTCCCATCCCCATAAATTTGTTCCTTACCTCCTAGCTCAGGAGATAGAACTGGACATTGGGTTTGTGCCATGAATCTCAGTTCTGCTGAGATCTATACTCAGGGAGCACCAATCAGAGCACATCATGGACTGTAGCAGTCAAGAGCACCTCAGCAAATCCATTTAAGCTTCAAACCAGTTGACATATGTAGATACCTATCTCAACATTTCCAAATTCCTAAATCATGACACTGTCCACCAAGATCATGCCACTAGCTTATTTTGGATTGACAAGACCAGTGCTTCCCAGGGTTATCCTGGTGCTGCTTATCTTGCCTCCAGCTCAGCAGTGGTGCAAGAGTGATGGCACTAGATGGTGAGTGTCCTCTACCACTACCTGCCTCCCACTATTTCTTCCCACCTGGTCTCCATCACTACCCTTCTGAACTTGCCTGGCTGCTTCTTCCCTCTGCACAGTTCCCAGCTCTTTTCTCAGGCCCAGCACTGCCCTGGTGCAAGTCCTTCATCCATGTGAGGAGCCAGCACTGTCCTCCTTGGTCTCACACACACAGCCCCCGGGGTTGCACAGAGGAGAGGCTGAGGTGAAGCCAGCACCAAGTCCTTGCATGGCCCCTTGTGCTCCTGCTCTCCACCTCAGCCCTCGTTCCATCTGCAGAGGTGGGAGTAGGACAAGGCCAGCAGCTTGCTGGCCGCCACAGGAGCACGACATGCCCAGCCCCACCGGTGCTGCCATAGCCTACTCACACAAGGACATTCACAAGCACACAGGGAAGCCCAAAAGGCAAGTGTTGTCCAGTCTCATGTTTGCTTTTAAATATTGAAATGGGATTCATCTTGCCTAAGTGAGATATCTACTTCAGTTTATACATAATGAAGGCAAACAGTGCTTCTAGGACACCGTTCATCTCATCACAAAGCAGACTCCTTAAATGAGCAAGATTAATCTTGCCTCTTCCTCTCTATTGATCGTAAAAGGACAATAGACAACTTGTTCAGAGGAAGAGCTCAGCTCTATAGGTCTGAAATTAGGTGAGCTGAAAAGGAGGTAGTATTTCATCTCACAGCTATAGTTATTGAAGATGAGAAGGAGCTAGAAGCCTTTGAGGGAAGGTTTTGAGTTTGTTTTCCTAAAGTAAGTTTTCTACCTCTTCTATTTTGACCAGAAGGACTCTTCAAAGTGAGCTAGGGCAAACTAAATGCAAATAGTATTCTTGTATTCTTGGCTTTTTTTTTTTTTTTTTTTTTATCTGACAAGAGTCTTGGATAAGTAAGGCTTGGTCAGAGAAGAACATCTAAATCAATCATTTCATAAAATTTTAGCTGTTAAAATGCATTACGTTTGGCTCATCATTAACTAAACGCCTACTTCTTGATTAAAAGCTAAATAAACATGAAAATGGTTTCAGGAGGTTTTCAAGGAAATGAGACAAATACCATAAAATCTGGAAAATTATTTATTGTCCTTAGCTTTTCATTTAGGAAAAAAAAAAGAATGAAGTCTTTCCAACCCTCAGCTATATAACAGCATCATGTCCTTAAAACACACTGGGTATTTTTATACTTCATTGTTAGGTTTTGAGTTTGAAGGGGCATCCTATGTCCAACAGATCTCACGTTCCATTGAAAACTGACATTTGAATTGACTTCATTATGTGTCATATAAAGATGAAATAACAGTATTTCAAAGTTTCATTCCTTTCACTTGTAATAGGACCCATCAACACAGAATTTCTCTCGACCACCGTATTATAGAGAAGCCTTTGTGAACTGGCTGTAAATGATCTCGATTTCTTTTATGCCTTTCATATGGCTGACCATGTAATTGTTGGGATTCTTAAAGGCCAGCAAAACGAATGCCATAAAACGGAAACATTTATTCATATCAGGGGGTCTATAGCTGGGAAAGATAATGCTGGCCCTTCTTTCCTGCTCATAAGCTACAGGATTCATCTCCACAATACCTCCATGTGGTGCAGGCTGTAAATCAACAGGAGTTTTACACACTGGAGGGCTGCAGCTGCAGTTTGCTCCCTTTCCCCCCCAGAAATATGGATTGCTGCAGAGGTTTGAAGGAGCCTGGCTGCACTGAGGACCTGACCTACTGCCCCTAGAGACCAGTAGGAGTCTTACTATTAATTCCAGCAGACCTCAGTTGCTCCCCAAGAGCTGGTTTCACAAGGCACAATCTGGGTGGTTCAATCACGTAGTCCTGTCACTGCTGGAAATCCATCACTAGTTTGGTTTTGGTCACCAAGTGGGGGATCTCTTTCCCTCACCTCTCTCAGCCAGTGCTCTGCCACAATTGGAGCTGCAAGCCAACCCTCACCTCCAGCACCTAGCAGGGCTGTCCCACTTCTGGTCTCACCATACCATGCAGGTCCCTCTCCCCTCCATCCTCCCAATTCCCTGGCTACAAGAAATGGAAAACCTCATGGGCCAGGCACAAGCATCAGGGTCTGTGGCAGCACATTTGATGATTAAAGCAGGACTTTCACCCTCAGAAAACTGAGCTTGTATAAATTGAGGTTGTCTTTGAGGGAGAAGCAATCAGAATAGACTCCAAAATCATCTAAATTTTGCATTGACCTCTCAAGGTCTAAAATAAAGTTGCCAGATTAACTGCTCATAGATGTTTTCTAATAAAACAGATTTTCTCTCTGATAGGGAATCAGACTGCTGAGTGTCCCCAAAACAAATTAAGATGGCAGAATTATAAATTCTTAGGGGAGGAAGATGTTGCGTAATGAAAGCGCTGATGGGTCTAGACTCTCTGATGTGATAATAAAGCAGCAGGCACATGCCCTGAATACAAAAGCAGAAGCTGAATATTTTCTTCTCTTCCTTCCCCTTCCTCGTTTTCCCTCCCATTCATGTTAAACTTTCAGGCAGTGTTATGCACCTAAAAAGCACATGCTGAGGAACATTATTCATCTCCAGAAGAACCAGATGAGAATAAATTTGGTGCAGGGTGTTCATTCCCCCTAAACTGGGCCACCTTAAAGTTAGACATCAGGTCCAAACTAGTCATTTAGTTTCCATAAGTAGCACATTATGTTTATAATGGGTTTAAAATTGATGCTTGTAATAGGTGTGTGAGCGTGTGACAGCTGTGTAAAAACAGGTACGACTCGGGTATATAAACCAGCAGAGACAAAGTGTCTGATTTTACTGCAGGCAAGTGAGACTGAGGTCTCTGTTGGTGTCAGAAGGAGCTCTCTTTGCACATGCAATTTAGCTTTGCCGTTTTAGCTCACAGCTTGCAGTGCCATCTCTCCTACCAGTAGATACTTTCCTTCTCCAAGAGCTGAAATCTCCTATAATCACCTCACTGTATTTATCCTCATCAATATCAGATCATGAAACTTAGCTTTAACGGTTACTTAAATCCATCGTTATATTAGTTCATATGTCTCTGCCAGGAAGTTTTGCTTCTGAGACTTTGTTTTTATTTAAGTGTATGTTCTCGGGATAGGAATTTCCCTGTCAGACTACATTTCTTACTTTGTCTTTATTTTCTTTTTTCCCCTTCCAGTTCATCCTTTTAGCGTGACTGCAAAGGTGTGAACCTGTCCATGGATTTGATTCCTCCACCATTATCCTATCTAGAAAAACTACCAAAAATACGTAAGGATTTGCAAGCAACACAGATTCTGAAGCGTTCAATGCTCCAGTGACTGGATAACTTTTATAAGACTTATTATCATGACTGTAGTATTTCAAAACAAAAGACATCCTTCTTGATAGGGCTGAGGAAAAACTTCACTCTTGCCCAAGCTCTTTTTTTTTTTTTTTTTTTAATTTTCTTTCCCCTCCTACATGACAACAGCAAATCCAGTTGAACAAATACTTGGTGTTGAAGAAAAGGGAATGAAAATAAATTTTGATCCCTCAGAGTATTTTTGCTGGGGGGTGGCTGGTTCGGGAGGTCAAAGTCTGTATTTGCTGGAATTGTTTTAAAAAAACTTGATGTGCACACACCTTATTATTGGTTTTTCTCACTGCCGCAGAATAAACACTTCTGATGGTGTATTTTAGAGAGAGCTTTTTTTCTTTCCTTAAATCCTCTCCTCTATTTTCTGAGCCAAAATGTGCTCTTCAATAATCTCTGCAATATATTTCAAGTTGTTCACTGACTCAGCTTCTCCTCAAGGTTTTCCCCCGTCCTTGACAGAGCAGCCCCAGCACCATGGGATTTACAGCACCCGCTGCACCAGCACTGGGAGCTCCATCAACCTTAGCCTCTGCCTCCTTCCTCCTCCTCCTTCTCCTCCTCCTTCTCCTGGGGAGGGAGCATTCATTCAGGCAAGTCTGGTACTTCTCTGTTTGTTATACTGAGTACCACACACTTATGGGCCTGTCTTTCAAAAGCATTACCTGCCTGCCCTCAGTCAGAGGTGTGGATATTCAGACATCTCTACATAAAACTCTTTCTCTAATTACCACACCAGGCTTCTTTTTTCCTGCTCTGTCTGAGGAATCTTAAAACGATTCAATTTTAGCTGATGTAAATTGTCTTGAAGGTGGCTCAAACCGTGTGCTCAGAATTATGAGATACTGATTTTTTTTTCCCTCCTTAAAATATCATAATGTTTCTACTTTTCATTATAAAATATTCATTTGTTTTACAGATCTATGTCAGAATGAGGTTAAATCATATCAGAGACGAGGATGCTTAGTACAAACCTTACAGAATAGCAAATTATGCCTCACTAGAGCTTTTATCGTTAGGCAAATTAGAAATGACATTACAGACATCTTAATACCAGTTTTGGCTTCTTTCCAGCTCTGATTGATGCTTTTAGAGAAGGGAGACATGGTAGGTAAAATTTTCAAAATATTTTAGGACTTTTTTTAGGCCTTATTTTAGGCCTACTTAAAAAAAAAAAAAATTACTTGCAGGCTCCTAGAAATTAAAAAGCAATTGGCTTTCTATCATAATTATTAGCTATCAATCGAGTCAGACAGTTAGGCACTTTTAAAAGCCCTCACAGACATTCATCTGTCTGCTGCTTTGGATCCTAAATGCCTTTATACATCTAAATGAAGAGATTACTGAGAAAGAAAAATATCATATATATGACCATAATTTTTCCTGTCACTCACAGATCCCTGTCTTTTCTTGGACACGTCTTGTATTTCCTTCATAGTTCCTGGTGGGAAAGGAAGCCAAGTGGAAATCGTGGCTGAAACCTGCCAATGAACCTGAGTGATTTTTGCCCAAAACAGAAATCTTTCCAGGCTCAATCATCTAATATAGTCTAATATAGTAAAAGGACAGCAGAGGTCCTCCAAAAATGTACTTCTATTGAATTCATTAAGGTTTGCATTTTCCCTTCTAGCTTCTGGAAACAGACTCTTCCCTCCCAGACCATTGGAAACCTGGAAACACTAACTAAACTTCCGAGCTCATCTGTTTGTGAAAAGGGCTTTATCTCTATGCAGTTCGTGAGAGGAGAGGAAGACCACGTTTTCATGCATTTAAATATCAAAATTCCAGCTGGAAACTGATTCATAGGTTTACAGACATTTATTATACATAGAATTTATGCTTATATTTCCCCTCATGAAGAATTAAAGACTTCCAAGGGAAACCAGGTTGATACTTGTGTTTCAGCCAGCTGCAACTGTCGGGTGGGGAGAAAAATATTTAAAGTATCTAAATAAACCCATATCTGCCACTTTGGGTTTACAAAGCCATTTGTTGTGATACAGCTAGCTCTAACCAAACATGGGCTGGTTTTATAGGACTCCTATTTCTTTGGGAACAGGAATGTGACATGTTAATACACAAATCTGTTTTCATTGCAGAAGGTCAACTAGCTTTATGAGCTGGTAGTTGGAATCATCCTGGTTTTTTTCAGAGGTTATTTTCATCCAGAGGAAGGTCAGCAGTGGGTGGAGTGGGATTCCTTAATCTAACTTGCAATTCCATAAAATGCTATGGGGATTGAAAAATGCGCTTTATAATTTAGGAGATAATTGCATGCCATTCAATTGACTTTGTACTTGCTACTTTTCTAACTCTGGTGCATGCTCTGCTGTTTTGCAGAACTTATCTGTAAGACACATTCCCTGCTGGGCAATTTGACTTCCCTTCATAGTACGAACTGAACTACAAGAAAAACCTGGATACATGAGGGGCTGCGTTTTTACAGAACTTACTGTGAGGCAGATATTTATTTACAGAATTTTTCTTTAATATATTATTTTTTGTTTTGCTGTGTTTGCCTTGGCCAAGAAATCGTCTCAGCATTAATCTGCACGCCCACCAAAGACACACAGTTCCCATTAGCATCAATGACAATTAAATATTCTCATGAAGGAGAGAATAAACCCACCAACAGGAAACGCTATTTAATGACATTGCAGTTACAGCACATCTTCCTGCAGAGCTTTGTGTAATCGCACCAAGTAAGCAAAGAAAAATTGTTCTGCAACGTGAAGCGTTTAAAATTTCATAAGCAATTCCAAAATAATCTAAACATCTAAAATGGCACATCACAAGCTTGTGGTTTAAGAGGTCTGACATTTAATGCCCTGGCCACACTGGGCAGTCTATGTCTTAGTTAACAAATGATTGTCCCCCACAGTACCCCAATGTAAAAGTCACCAAAGCAGTTGCATAACACTTATGTCCAAATCCATGGACTGAAGGTGGATCTCCTTCTGTGAGGGGACCTCTGAAATGCTCCACAGAGTTGGAAAAACCTACCAAGTCTCTGAGAGTTATCACATCTACTGCCTCAGGAGATTTCTATACTGTACCTGGCAATAAAAAACAATATAACAGGAGCAAGAGTTTTTTATACAGGAAAATAAATGTATGTATTGAAAGTCTTCACTTATATTTCTTTATTATGTGGATATACAGGGCTTGTGAATTTTTTATTTAAGGAGAAAGTTTTCTGTCTTAGATATTTGGTGTTTTCTCTCCTCCTAAAAGGCCTTCTTCCTTGCTATTCTGTAGCCTGCTTCCCCTCCATTTCTGCTGAACTACCCACCCTCCTTGGGGCTACTTCTCATCAAGACCTATTATTTTACTATAATAATTGATATTTCAATACTAATTGATATTTTTTCTATACTACTTTCATCTGCTCCTAGCTTTCACAGAGGAAAAACCCACAAATCTATCTCCCAAGTAAACATCATCTTTCATTTCCTAAACTAGACCTGCTTTAATTAATTTTAAATATCCTAGTTAATTAAGACAACATGTAATAGAAGCCTACTGCTTTCTTTGATGCTTTTCTGCATTATTTCCATGCTTTTTCCACTGTTCAGATGCCCAGTACCAACCCAGGGAAGCTACTCAGTTGTAAAGCCAGGCAGAGGTGGATGGTACCATGTGTAAATCTGCCATCGTTAAGCTGGGAGCTGCAGTTAAATGAAAAATTGTCGTCTTAAGTAGGAAGAACATTTTTATGGATCCTGGTTTGTCCTTTGCAGACTTCAGCTATTTCCAGTAACGGCCACACAGAACATACTAAAATTTGTCAGCTGCTTGGAAGAGGAGAGAGTCGAGCCTAGAGACTTAATTCCCTTCAATCTTCTTAAAAGATATGATCAAATACCTCAAGAAACATTGCCAGCTTAGGAAGATACAGGGAGGCAACCCAGAGAAGCCAGAACAATCAGAATGGACAAGCATCTTAGTGCAACACTAAAACTCGTTTTTCCACAGGTCAGGTGCACAGCCGGGAAACCACCTCTTCTCTCCCTCTGTGTTAGAAGATCTGGCTGAAGAAATACTTCAAGTCTTGCCTGGTTCTTTGTAGGAAGCTATAGTGTAAATTCTTTAATACAGACTATGTTGTGGTGGTCTTTCTAAAGCTCATTTCATGAGGAGCAATTTGGTTGCTTCTCCCTCCCACGTGGGAAAAGCTGAGATACAGAATTTTGACAGACATGGTTTATATTGGTAACATATTGCAACAGTGTTTTTGCTCTGAGGTGGGTAAGGTCTGTATAACAGACAAATTTTTATGATCACAGGAGCCTGCTGGGCAGCTGAAAGTTTTAGTGTGGATCCTAAATCACCATTTCTGTAAGGCTGTGCACTTTTTTTCCAGAATAGTTCTATATTTTCATAAACTTCACTTAAGTCTCAGCACATTGACATAGCAGAGGCAACCACTAATCAGGCAATTAAATAAATTGTGCAATGAGAGAAAATTTCAGAAAGAAAAAAAAAAAGTCACAGAATCACATGTAAAAAATCACATGGTAACAACCACATCCACTCCATCCCCATAGGAGAAGCGTGTGCAGTGGCAAGGCAGTGATCCCAGGGGGAAAGGACTGGGGCTGAACTTACCCTCC
>NW_008625335.1:0-12712 GCF_000691845.1 Merops nubicus | reverse complement strand
CTGGTGAGAAAAATCTACTCAGAACCCCAAAACAAACGTGTTTGCACCCCGAGCTGACACAGAGGAACCTCCAAAGCCTAGAGCTGCTGTAGCTGGTCCTTTGCTCCAACATCACTGATGATTTTGGCAGGCTGAGTCAATAAATAAGAACATTTCTGTTTCTTAGAACAGAAGCACAAATCAGAAAAATCCTCTAAAGGTGATTTTGTAAATTAGGAAATAAATGCTTATTTTAACAGGAAATCCGTAAAGCAGACAGTTGTGTGTGTTGTCTTGGAAACTTCAGCTGTGTGTATAAAATTTACACAGAGACTCCACTGGCTTTACATCTCTGCCTTGTTTGAAAACTAGCACTATTAGAAATTTTCAGAAAACTCCATGCTGTGAGATTTATCATCCTTCTCTCTGCAGTCAGCTGCTGATACACCTGCATGTGGACCTGTCTGTGCTGGTTTCGTGGCAGTCGTTACACTGCTCCTTTGTAAATGAGAAATTAATTTTTGTCCTTCAGAAAGACCACCCAGGAGAGTTCAGCTCAGTAGAGAATGAAGTGAAGCTTTTACCAAGAGCTCACTCCTTGCTTTCTCTTTCCAGAAGACATCATTTGACAAATTACTGAGTACTAAAGTAGAAATATCCTTTGCCAACTTCTCTTTCCCATGGACCTATTTAATACTGGCACATTAAATGCATTTTTATTTTACTCATTAAACAAGAAGAATTCTGGATACTTAACACTGACACAATTAAGACATTGTAAAATTTGGTAATGTGCAGTAAAACTACTTTCATAAATGCCCAACCTTATGTACAACCATTCTCTGGTTTTCTTCCAGTTATAAGTTTTGCGCTCTTGCACCTGCAATTACAAAGCTTAGAGCCAATTTAAAATGACTCGTTTGTCACAGATAATTCAGTTTCATTTTGGCTGCCTTTTTCATTTACCACCTGTTGACTACCTTAATAATTTATTCCTTCATAGCTTTGTTGTTTTTCCAATAAAAGACAAGTTGAAATCTGGGGCAGATACCCATTAGGTATCTGCCCAGAAAGGGCAAAGGAAAACACTATGGTTTCATGTGTCTGGATTACAGAAATCTTTCCCTGCTGCTGTCCTAAGGCTGAGCACTGCAGGAGAGAATCTTCTCAAGCCTGAGTAGGAAAGCCAGGAGACCCAGCTTGGACTAGTCACTTCCTTTGCTGCACTGCTGATAAACATAACCGTAGTCGGAGATGTGTTAATGAAAAAGAGAACATACTGCCAGCAAGAAGTTTTTGAAAACCATAATGAATAAGGAAAGACTAACACATCCTGAAACATAAAGCGCTTCTTGGAGAGAGGATTTTGTCTATGGTAAAGAAAAAAAAAAATAAAAAAAGATATGAAGTCCTGGCAAATCATCACAGGAACACCAAGCCCCATAATTGCCACGTTCAAGCCAGCTGACAGACCTGATACATATGGCATTTCCAAAATAAAAAAAAAAAAAAAGCATATTTGAATCTCTCTTCACAGCAAACAGGCTTTGTGAACTTTGTTAGAGGGCTAAGCCTGTGTTTAATTTAAGAGGCGAGCATAATGTATTATTTTAGCAAATGAGACGAGGAGAATTGGTGGCAGCATGAAGTACAAGTCCTCAACAAAGGGAATTTAGTGGTAGACAACTTGGATGTCCTACCTTACAAGGTACTTTCACAGGGACTAGATCAGAGCAGCATCTGCCATGTTTAAATACTCTGTATTATTAAATGCTTTAGCAGTGTTGGAGGAGGGAACTTATTCCAGACACAAGCTAGCCTGCTGGAAGCAAAACCAGCTCAGCACATTTTCACCAGGGATTTCCATTGCTGTGGAAGTTTCTGGGGTCCACCTCCTACATTGGTCACACACAAGGGACAACCCCAGTGGTCCTGACCTGTCTGATAGCTTGCAAGAAGGTTTTTTTGTTTGCAAACTTCCTGGGAAAGCCAAAGCTGGTTTCCTCCAGCAAGCTCCACTCCTTCCAGTGTGAAACCTACATTATGCACACCTTGCTGTAATTAGCTAAAAGAACTGCACCATTGCTCAACAGCTTCCTAAAACAATCAAAACCCATGGGAATACAAACCTGATTTCAAAAATGCTTCTCTGAAGCTGAAATCATTTGGTGTATAAAAACATAATCCCATTACAGTGGCAGAGTTTAAACACTCTCCCTTATCCACCAGCACAATGATAGGATCCCTGCAGTGCTGCGGTCGAACAGGGCTGGAAATGCTGTGAAGAAGCCTCCTGAAAGCTTGAAGAAGCCTCTCCCAGTAAGAATATCCAGCTGTGGGTACAGCTGGGGCAGAGGAGGACCATGTGCAGATTTGCACTTTTAGGACCACAGGAAGGAAAAAAGAAGGATCAAAGCAAAAAGCAGCATTAATCTCAAAATTCCCAAATCACTGCTTCAGGAATAAGACGCACAACGCCCTAAAATCCGTTGGCTGAACCCAAGAAGTCAGGATGATTCAAGGATCTTAAGCCATAGACCATGCAGGAAAATCCACTCTGCTGAATAGAGATGAATGGAATAAAACTGAAATAAGATGATTAGAACTGCAAGGAACTGCATGGACTTGGAAAATTTTTAAGAATTTTATTAACTGCCTCAGCTGAAAGTTGCCAGCTAAGTTAGATACAAATAACACAGACCTCAAAGTCAGATATTGTGCCTCAAAGCAGTGCCAGCTCAAAATGTAACAACACATGTAATGCCAAAAGTATATTTTTCTTTGCTTTGTCTCCTTGCAGCATTTTGTGTTGGTGAGTAACCAAACAACCACATTTTAATCATATAATTAACTTAATGTACTAGAACACTATCTAGCATATAGCCTTGACAAAAGTTGTTCGCAAGTACTTGACCTGAACTACTTATTATGCTGCATTAGCTATTACTTTTCTAGAGACAGCATTTTAGGTATTTTAGTATGAGCTTGTGAAATAACTAAATATAAGCCCCCTCCAAAATCCCTGGGCTCTTTCCCGTGCATTCACGTACATGGAACATCAGCTGGACAAACCCACTGTAAACAGCGCATTTACTTGACCCACGACTCAGATGAAGTTGGTAAGTTTATCTGCATCTTATGCCATGGATTTCACAGCATCATGCAGGCATTCTGGAGCATGGGTCGTCATCATGATTTCCCTAAAAGCACTGAATTTAGGCACCAGGCAAACTTTTTCCTTGCTATAACTCTGACTGTTTCTGAAACTGTGATTTTCTTGCCCACTGAGCCATCCTGCACTCAGAAGAAATACCTAACACTTTCTGTCTCACCCCAGCACACATACCTCTCCATAACACAACACTAGTTTGGACACAGCATTTCTTTCACTTGTTCAAAGATTTATTTTTTTTCTTATCCCCACACTGATTTTCATGCTTCATGTGAAGTCCAGCAGATCTGCCCTCCTCTCCCAGGCACTCAGCTCTCCAAAAAGGGTCAAGTGCTGCTGCTTCTTCCATCTTTGCTAACGAAGCTGCTTTCACAGTGACAAAAAAAAAAGGTCAGTACCAAACTCATCACTAATCATAAAATGGTACTATTAAAAGAAAAAGGGGAGGTGGGGAAAGCTTTGCCAAGACATTAGCTAGAATTTATCTAAATTTAGCTAGGAATTAGCACGGTGTTCAACTTTTTCTTTCTTTGCATCTCTAAATATCTTGCAAATGTTTAACAGCAGATTTCCAGAATAACCTTTCAGATTTTTAGAGTCGTGATGAGTATTTCTTTATGCAAGGGAAGAAGAGAAACTGGGATAAATATATGGATTTTTGCTCCCAGAAATCAAAACTGGGGAGCAAAAACCCAAGATGGCCCTTTTTGTGGCAGCTGCAGGCATGCCAAAATTTCAAAAAGCTCATTTTCCTTAAGACACCTAAACACTACAACTCAAATCTGAGAATCTCAACCACTGTTAAAACAACTTCAAAGGTGTTTTGGTTGTGTCCATGTCATTGTATACCATGACTGGCTGACATCATTATACTAAGCAACATGAAATTGATGGGATCTATGTTTACAGAAAGAAAATGAGGAAACAAGACTTGACTAAGATTAGTACAATGGCAATACGTTAAAAGGATCTGCCAGAAGAAAACCAGCCAGTGTGGAGTCGTGTTTTGCTGAGCATGAGGAGGGCAGTGCAGGCGATGGGATTCTTGTGGGCCTGAGAGGGTTCCCGGGGGTGTCTATCGAGTGGCAGATGTTTGTGGTTGGTGGATTCTGCTGGCTGCTCCCCCGGGCGGGTGTGTGGGCATCGGCAGGCTTTCTCGTGGTGGCTCTGGACTGTGCTGGAGCTGGCGGGGCGCATGGACAGAGCGTGGACAGTGACTGCTATCCAATCTGTAACTCAGCTTAGGCGTGTGAGCAGGCCTGTTAACCTATGGCGCTCGGGGGGCTGTCTCTTGTCTGCTAGAAAAGGCTGTAAAACTTGGCAATAAACGGAATTGACTGCTGACCCCCTGGAGTGCATCTTTTCTCTCTGGAGCTCCTTCCCGACAAGCCGGTGCAGAGCCCTGTGGAGGTCCTATAGCCTAGCCGGGGGTCAGCCACCCACCTCACAATGGTGAACGTGACCAGCAAAGGCTCCCATATCACCATCAACTTCCAGTGGTAACTGGGTGGTCTAGGCCCTGCTACCCCAGGTCTCACTAGACTAGACCCTGCCAGCCTCCAGGTCTCACTGCCCAGTGTCAACTCCCCTTCACATTCTGAGCCCTGAGGTGCATCTGCAATTGCAATTCTAAAGAGCAAAACTGAGTCAAGTGATGTACGGCACTGTGGATTTTGAATCACTTTGGAAGGTGGGCACCACCTGGGACAGGTCTCCTGGGAACCTCATCCAACCTTTTGGTGATGCAGATGGGCCTGTTTTCTTGTCAGATTTAAAAATATGAGAAGAAAAGTTCACCCGCCAGGAGCCCCATAGTTGCTGAGTTTTAGAGGTTAAAAATAAGATTCCTCCTGATGCAAAGTTCCCCCGCGTGTCAGCCTTAATTTCACTACCAGCCTAGCAGCAAAAGAGGCACTTTTAATTAAGTGCAAGACAAGTATGGAAAACCAAGTTTGAGAAACAAGAAGGAATAGGATTATTATAATCCAATGAGACATAATTAAATGCAGAAATCAAAGGCTCTTAGTGGCATAGAACTTGTTAGAGCCTTGAAGCAGGTATTTGTGCTTTAAGCTGACATGCTGCAGCTTCTGCAAAAAAACAAAGCTTTTTCGGAAGGAATGAAACGATGACAGAGACGCTCATAAATCATTTAAAGGCAAAATGAGCAAAAAATCCATAAAACAACATTACAGCAAAAGCCTGTTCCTAAAAAAAAAAAATAAAATCCCTAGCAGCACCAATGATGACACTATTTTGAAATCTCTGTACCTAATTGTGCCTTAACAATAATTTCAATGTATCAGTATTAGGTAGCAGAAGAAAAGTAGCACAACTTTACCTAAACGCAGCCATCTCCAGTTACTGGGCACCCTAAGTGATTTGCCTGGTGGACTTAGTGAAATACAGGTTCCAGGACCTCATCCAAAGTTTGCTTTGAGTCAGTAGGATCCTACTGAGATGGGATCAGAGCCACCCCGCCTCCATGTCTGGCCCAGCTCTGCCCTCTCACACCCCAAGCCTCCCATCCCACCCTGCCTTCATCTCCTACATGTGCTTTTAGGATTTGTGGTCAGTGCTGGAATCAACAAATACATTGTTCAAAATGGATCGTAACAAAAATATGAATGTCATGAAAAAGGTAGTTTGTAACTTTATGCATTTCTAGGTAGAAAGTATCTCCCAGGATACTTCAGCTGCTTTTATTCACTGGTAACATGGACAATTTATTTTTAGTAGCTGAAACAGTGAGACTGAGGAATACAAAGGGGCTGTGAAACTTCACACAGGGAACAGCAATGATAAAATTTCAAGGGGACTCTTTGATGGGAGAGGATGTCATTTCAAGTGGGCTGCTCTGTAGACCAGATTCCTGTTGGGATCAAACCATCTTAATGAAGTTATATATATTTCTTACCCTTTTCCTGGAGAGAGTAGGGGAAGTTAAGGTTTAAGCTGGTTGCTGTTCACGTCCCACCCAAAGCTGCTCCTTCCAGAGAGTGCAAAGCAAATGAGAGTTGCTTCATTTGGATGTGCAAGGGTTCTCCCACGAGGGAAAAAAATATCATTCCACGGGGTTAAACGAAGTTTTATTTTTTGAATAGCCATGTTAAAATGAAACAGCCCAAATTCTCCTTTCTGTCACAGACACGATGCCCTGGACATCATTATTATACATATGTGTGGATACGTGCTTTTCTGTTAGGCTTTCCAAAGCCACATGAAGCAGCCCAGAGATCCCTGAGACAGTGATCCCACCCTCCTTCCATTCCCCGGCCTTGGATGAAGTCCCAGGCATGGGTGGTGCAACCAAGAGCGGTGTTTCTGCAAAGGTGAGTCAAGTGATTGCCTGGGAAGTGGAGAATTTGGGTTATAAAGTAATAGGAAACTCTATACTGATGAATTTACAGATACATTTTGTGCCCAAGCTCCAACTTTTGTTGTTCGTTGGGGTTTTCCGGTGGCATGGTCTTAAATCACTTATTTGGCTCCTTTCTGTCCTGTACTGAGGTTGTCACCCAGGAAAACAGGAGTTTGCCAGCTCTTCTTCCCCCCAGATTCCAAAGGGATGGTCACCTCTGCACCTGTCAGGCATCTCAAGCCCTCTCTAACTCCTCACACACATCCCCTTCTCCTGGCTCTTTAATAGACAGACTTTTTCCTCTTCTTTTTTTCTTTAAAGCCTCACCTGACTATTTCCAGCTGGCACTCAGACTTGTTTCATACAGGGCTAGAGGGTGATTTAAAACCAGGTTGCTGTGTGCCCGTCTGTGTCCACAGGGAGAAAGGTTGAAACAAATATGAGAAGAGTAATCAACAGTAATTCTTCAGGAGTCTACCATTAAATTTGTCATTAAACAGAGTCTGCAGCTACCTGCCTGCCCAGCCACCAGCAGCAGCAAGCCGAGCACGCCGTGTAATGGCATTTTGATAGACTGTCTTTTCCCACAGCCTTTCTGAGATTGGACTGCATAATTTACACCACCAGCACAGTGTTGCCTCACCGTTATTTGAGCAGCGAGACCCTTGTCCTGGTGTGATTAGACTATGATGAATTGGATGCCTGCCCGTGGAGCCAGGGTATGCCGATGGGGCCGATTGCCAAGCGCCTGGGACGCGGCACAGAGCTCACCGTCCCCAGCTCAGCAGCCGGGGGGGCTGTGCTGATTCATCCTACCTCACCCAACACACCAAAAAGCAGCCACCCTTTTTACCGTGCATTTAGAGGATGAAAAAAAAAAAACAAGGGTGGGGGGATTAGTATGAACACAGAGCATTATTCAGGGCTTATTTGTGACCCCAGCAGAGGATGGGTATATCTCAGGGGTGGGAAAACTCCCAGGAAATTTCCACATGATCTCAACAGAGCATGGTGATTTTTCCCAAGCCCTATCCCCAGCATGAACCAACAGGAGGTGTGGTGGCTGGGCAAGGCCTGGTTGCACTCCTCTCTTCCCTAAACTGTGGTGTAGGTGGTTTCCCCTGCCCAGAAGCATCCCATCTATTGTCAGTACTCAGCACCAGCCAAACGCAAGGGACGCAGGGGTGCTCTGGCTGAGCTCTGGCAGCAGGTCCAGCCAGAAACGCAGGACTGTAAAGTGAAATTTAAGGACATGGCCACAACAGCCTGGGAAGGTGTTGTATGTACTGCTGCTTCCTTACATGATTAATGCAGCTCTCTCCAGCCAGCAACACACGCTGGCTCAGAGATCTCCCCTCACCAGAGGACGGTGCCGTGAAGCTCACTAAATTGTCATAGACACAGTTATTTTTTCTGAGCATAATTTTCTCCACAGGGGCAAAAAATTTAGCAGATGGGACTCAGTGAACGGCCACACAGCCGTACATGTTTCCACTGGGAACGTTTCAGTGACAGGCAATATTTCATGGGGAACTAGGAACCAGGGCACAAAGCTTCAGCTCTTTCCTTCTTAAGACCTCTCTAGGCAAGTTGCTCACTTCTCCAAGCTTTGTCTCCTCTCTAACCTGATTTACTGTTTGGATTACTGCAGAACTATGATCCCCAGACAAGATCTCCTTTTCAATGGGCAAAAGCTAAACTCGCATCCTAGAGAGATGGCTTCTTTCCCAAAGACCACCTGGTTTCTGAAATTTCCCTTGTTAATTTAGGGATGCACAGACCAGCCTCCTTGTGCATGTCGTACAGATAATTCAAGGGAAGACTGAGTCAAGGCTTTCTTTCTTCTCCAAGAGCAGTTATTTAAAACAAAAACAGACAAAAAAGCTCCATTTAACAAAACAATAACATAATCAAGTTACTACCTCAATATAGATATGCATCATTGGATCATTTTCGGTTTCCAACATACACACTGGAACAGCAGAAAAAGGAGGCAACATTAATTGCAGCTGGTTTTATAAGAAGATGCTCTGGCACACTCCAAAAGATCGTATGGTAATTCTTTGCTGACAAGCAAAGGGCATATCTGAAGAACACGTTTTGTTTTATAGATGTCCTTTAATGAGCTCACTTGTTTTCTTTCCCTTCTCTGAAAAAGGGCAGACATCAAGGACCTGACTCCGCGATCGCACGCTGCTCCCATCTCTGCTTTCTCCTACAAATGTCTCACCTAAGAGCAAGGAGAAACTCAGATGGGAACAATGCAGCTCTTCAGCATCAACCACATCACCACACACCCCTGAAATTAATCATAACGAAATTTAATTAAAGATACCAAGCATGGAATATTCCACTTCTTTCATTTGTGCCCTTCACTTCTCAGAGAGCTTCCCTGAAACACAAGAGGCGCTTGCCGACAGAAACAATCCAAGCTTCAGCAGCGTAATTCAGGGGACAAACCAAAGACAAGTGTCCTTGAGCGGGTGGCCTTCCTGTTCACCTAGTTCTGCAATATGCTGAGCACACCCGGCAAGCCCATGCTCCGAGAGCCTCTGCATTTTGAGTGGAAAAAATTGCACCAAATAAAGGTCTCAAGTGTTTGCAGAAATAAGGTTAGATCCCGGCGCTACAGAAGGCTGCGGTGCACAGCTCCCACTTTCCATAGCAATGCCAAGTAATTCAATTCAGTTTTTCAATAATTCAATACTAAACCAAATATTGATCAGATTAATGGAAGAATTTGAGGAGTCATCTTTTCAGGTTTGTTTGTGTGTGTGTGTGTTTTCCCTCCTCCCCCGTCTTTTGGCATTCTTTCCCTTTTAGCTGTCATCTGAGTTTTCTCTCCTCCCGAGACAGAGAAAGAGGACAAGAAGTCAAATAAGAAATATATTAAGATTCTCCCACTCTCTAAAAACCTAAAAGAAGACCCAACATCCCCAAGCTCTTGCCACCTTTCTTTCATCTTCTCAGAAGAGAGAAATAGAAAAGAAAACCAGGGCATTTCTTCCCTTTTAACAGGCTCCCAGAGAGAACAGGAATATACAAAAATTTATCGCCATCCCTTTCCTAGCAGCTGGTAATCAATACAACTGAAGAAGTGTTTCATATTGATCTCCAAGCTCTTGTATCCTTGTGCTGGCATCAACACTATACAAGGATCCTGGGTGGTGTATAAAGAGAAAATAAAAGGCAATATGTCTGTTGTGATATATTGATTAACTAGTTATTAAACCATTTTGGAAGAGTTATCCATAGGTGCCTGTCTTTTATCGATGTCAAAGGCACGGTACTCTGGATGGAAGCACCTTTGATACTTACAGAGATCTGGTATTTAAGGAAGACAGAGCTCTCAGAGTAAATACTGTGGCTCATTTTAGCTGACTGAATATTGAACAGATTTTACTTTTGCAAGCTTTGTTTGGAGCATGAGAGATAGTCTGCCTCCAGTTGTGGAAAAGCTCTTCACAAAACAATACTGACAGATTTGCACTGAAGTACTTGGCTGATCTCTGACGACAGATGTGCACTGGAGTTTTTGGGTTTTAGGCTTCAAAATGTCTAAGACTATGCTCACACCAGAACGCTTGGAAGTGGGAACACTCATCTCCCATGCCCCAGAAGACACAAACACCAGTGCCGCATGCCCTGGTCCAAGAAAATCCACATAGTTGCAGGTATCACCAAATATTGCTTCTACTAAGCAGTATCACCATCCTAATGTGGCACAAGCAATTCAACTCTGAATGTAACGCCAATGGAAAAACTTTGCTCCTTTTTGAAACTATAGGATGACAACTCAGTTCACTAAACCCTTGATGTTTGAGAGGATGTGTGCAGCACAGCAGAGAAGCTACAGCTCTGGTGCAACACATTGGAAAAGCCACTGAGATAAAAGAAGGTGGGATATTATCTATTAAAATAAACAATTCCCTGTCTGCACAGCCACGCAGACGTGGGCAGAAAGGAAGGGACCACTCCATGAATTCATGAATTTCGAGCTGCTCCTCCCACATGGCTGGTCAGAGCCCTTTCCCATTACAAATGAGAAGCCAGCAGGAGTTTACCAATGACCATCAGGAAAAACAAAGTGGGGGGGGGGGAAAGCCCTCCAAAGAGGAATTTTCCTCCAGTCCCCTTTCCCTGGGCTTTACATCTTTGTAAATCTAGGTTAGCTGGGTAACCAAGTGTCAGTCTTCTTATACAGAAAGGCCTCAACTCTTCTTTCTCTGCCTTTAAGAGCTTAAATACTCTCAGTAGCAAAGCGCTGTGCCTTCTTTCCTAACTGAATTTATTCAGGTTAAAATACCTCTTTCTATTTTTTTCTTTTTTTTTTTTTTCCTAAATGAACCAGATATTTTAGATCTATTTCATGTCAGATAAGAAAGGTGGCAGTAAATAAGGCAGAAATGCAGAGCTAGAAAGCCACAGGCAGTTTCTGCTCTCACTAACACTACCAGGCATCCAGGGGAAGAAGCTCTACAGTGCCACCTTGCCCATTTATTTTGCAGAAACAAAAGCAGCTGCAAGAGACACCAAAGAACTGAAACCGTTTTCCTCCAGTCTCAACAAGCATCCTGGTGTTGCAACTGAGGCACAAACACAAAGCCTTACCTAAACACGAGGCTTAATCTAAAACTTATGTTTACATACAAATGAATCCATACGGTCCAGATTCACATCTGCGTTTTGCTGCTCTCCTTCCTGCTGAGAGTTGCTGATGAATACTTCTTCCTCCAGCAGCAGGTTATACCAGAGGAAGGCTATCAGTAGGAACTCTGAAGGCCACCAAAGCACACTGACAGCCACACTCTGTAGTCTCATTCCTAGCAGTAAAGCACCTAAACTTACACAAACCTGATCTCTTAATATTTTTCCTGTGAAATCCCTGCTACACCTGTTGCTGGGTGACCGGCCTCAGTTTCCCCAGAAGCACCCTGAGTGTGCAGATCCAGGCTCTGAACTTCTAAAAGAGATTTGATCTTCCTAAACTAGCCACCACATCCTTCAAAAATGTCTGACTCTTTCAAATAAGAGCTGTGGGTTCCTCACACACATTCCACTCCCCAGGATGTGTGCATAAGTAAAAAATAAAAATTAAAAAAAAAAAGTGGGGGAAAGAAAAATAAACAAAAAACCAAAACACCCCCCCCTGCAAAAAGAAAGGCACTTACCTTCCCACCAACCAGCCCTGGTGTAAACAACAAATTTTCCCGTTTTTGCCTAGGGAATTAATTCTCTGGGGAGTGTTCCCAGGATTATAAAAGATTTCAGGTGCTGCTATCAGCTAGTTATAAGCACATCTGGTTTTTTTTCAGCTGTGTTGACCTGTGAGCGGAGGAGGACCAAAAGTACCCAGGGGATACTCAGAGAACTACTGAGTATGACATTTATATACTTATAAAAATATTTATATAATAAGGGTGTAGGGGAGAGCAGCCATGTGCACATTTTACAACCTAAAAATCTTGTAACGGGCAGACTCCACATATTCTCCAGGTGTGAACTGTTGTGGCTTATGGACTTTCACTCCTACAGAGTTCACCTCCCTCCAGCTTCCAAAACCTATCCTCCCTGAAAGCCTCTGCCCTGCAGCTACAGATTGTCAGCATGCGAAGCTGGGGAGCTGAAAGCATAGAGTAGTTTACCATTAAAACCCAGCGAAGGGACGCAAAGCAGCGAAGTAATTACAGGTCAGGCTGTGTTATTCATTCTCATAAAGAATATGGGGGAAAAAATAAGATTTTCCAACATGTCACACAAGAGGGAGCCAGGACTGAGGTCCAGCCTGTGCAGAGGTGCAAAGCCGTGCCTAAGAGCCGACGCACTGGAGCAGGTTTCCATGCAGCACCACGAAGCAGTGATGTATAATTCAACAGAACTCCAAATACGTATTCAGCATGGCATTTATGGGTAGAAACAGCACAGTGGAGCTTACCGGATTTATTGAGTGCAGCATTCATTGGATTCATTGAATTTCCTGGTTTTATTTCTGACTCCTAGTGACAATTTCATCCCAGCCCTTACATATTAACATAGCTGGAATTGCCTAGTGTGGGTTTTCAGTGCTACAGAGATGTGAAAGACAACACTGCTCACATTTAGAGCAGCACAAAGGAAAACAATAATATCCATATTACAAATAGCTTAATGGGGAAGCAATATCCAGAGCAGAACAAAGAAAAAAAAAAATCTTAAAATGC
>NW_008625334.1:38831-39092 GCF_000691845.1 Merops nubicus | reverse complement strand
GGTACGAGGCGCTTTGGGGCAGGCAGAACTGGAAAATCAGTTATTAGCTCAAACAGTCGCTTCTTCTTTTGCACAAACAATATATATTTTTAAAATAGAAAACATATAAAAATATAAAAGTCTATGTGAATTTCTTTTTTTATTTGTTTTCTTCCCATGAAAGATGGGGCCTCCCCACGACGGTGTGTGCCAAACATAACAGAGGGAGGTGCTGAGCAAACTTCCCCCCGCGGCTCAGTGAATGCCCCTCAGTGCAGGCAG
>NW_008625334.1:33782-38776 GCF_000691845.1 Merops nubicus | reverse complement strand
GGCTGCCGCTCACTCCCACTCGCTGTGCGCCGGGAGGTGGGGGAGCAGAACACTGAGCCATTCTGCCCTGAAGGTCTGCACTAACCCCAATCAATTAGCACCTGCTTTTTGGGGCCCGGCCTCTCCTGCTGCCCAGATGTACCTACGCAAGCACTTCTGGGCCACTCACACCTGCTAATGCAAGCCCTGTGTGCCACACACAGGCAGGAGGTGAACCTGGGTCGAAAGCTAATTGTAAATCAAGCCCTTATTTTGCCTAGGATCATCCCACTCCCACTGAATAGCAATTTTTGCATTGGCATGAAGGTTGGGTGTGATGGCCGCCAATATTTGGAGTGAAAGTGGCATTCATAAGGTCTGAGCTCCTGGCTGGGCAACGCTGCTTCAGCACAGCAGCCGGCTGCTGCGGGGGAAACACTCCCGTCTCTGCTAGGATCTGCCAGGCTCAAAACCAAAGCTGAAATCTAGAACTGCTCTGCAACTATTTGTTCTTGAAGTGTTGGTTTTTTTTTTTTTTTTTTTTGTCGTCAAGATGTGGCAGGTGTCTTTTTTTAGAGAGCTGCCACCAATACTGAATGGAAAACACCCTGATGTTTCCAAGGGGAGGATTTTTCCAAGGTGTTAGCTCTCATCCCTTTTTTTTTTTTTTTTTTTTTTTTTTTTGTGTGGGTGGTTTTTTTTTTTTTTTTGTGTGTGTGTGACGACAAGTCCCCAGGTGCAGCTGTGCCTGGAGCACAGATTCCTGATGAGAGTAGTGCAAGAGACTGTTTCTACAGGGATTTCTGAGCCTGTGACAGTTTACTGAAAAGATTGACTTTCCTGGCACTCCTTCACTGAGATGGAGTCCAAGCTCGTTTAGCTCTTGCAGGATCAGACCTAGAGAATTCTGTGCCATTAACTTCAAAGCACTGCATATGTTCACTTAGTTCATCCAAAAGAAATGCAGTTTGTGTGCTCTGAGGCTGCTCCATAATGTGAACTGAAGTGCAGTTTAAGTGGGCACCACCAAAATATCCATTGCAAAAATATGCATTCCTGACCTGAACTAAACCACTCTTCAGAATTTCTCTAAGGCTATTAGAAAGATTAACTTTCTGTATATAGGCCATTCTGTGTACCCCATCTGTGCCTCAGTTTGGCCTATTTGTGCTTTGAGCATCTTGAGTTTTCCATTGTAGCCTGAAAATTCTTAAATGTATATGATGTGCCTTTTATCCAACATTATCCACTGCAATCAAGTGTCAGTGAAAGCACTCAGGCCTTTGGTGGGGTGCCTTTGCTGCTCTATCTATCTTCCTTTTTTTCCCCCCTCCAATCTACATGTTTTCCTCTTTTTCCATATTTTCCTTGTTTCTCCCTTTCCATTCTCTTGATCCTTTTTTTCCCTGTCCTTCCAGATCTTCAATCTAATCTTTTGTTCATAAAGGATTTATACATGCCTGATATAAGTAGCCTTGATATTCATCATAGTTGATTTTCAAAGGTGTTCTTAATTTTTTGAAAATCTATGCTTAAATAATTTGATTTTTAGACAGACATGTAATTTTATTTTGCTTCTATACTTATTTGCTTGGGCTGATAATAAATGCAAAATACTGTGCTGGCAGTAATATATCAAACTGTGAGTTTGTATTCATAAGTCTAGTTCAAGGGAACATTTGGAAATATGGAATGAAGATTCTTAGGTGTGTCTCGTCAGGAAATGCTTTTTCTTCCCTCTTTCAGGAGAGAGAGCTAAAAGCCATAAGGCTTTTTAATCACCTAAGTACTTTTTTGGTTACGTTGAAAAAAAAAAAAAATCAAGACCTCTTCAAAACAAAATGTTAGCATTTACAGGTGTTGTTTTTATAGTGAACTTCCTCAATAATTTTGTCAAAATGGATATTATTCATGGAGTTTTCCATTTCAGCAAAATCTCCTTTCCATTCAGACCTCTGATGGAAATTCTTGACCAGCTTGAGTCAAAAAGTTTAGCCTTTTTTAACACAGCTGCCAACGTGCTTTTTGGTCATTGTGATTTTACAATTTGGTCATTAGGTGGTGCTCAAGAGATTAAATTCACGTTTTAGACTGTCTTCCCACATTTTGTTTTAACAGGCTGTATGTAGATCAGATGAAGCTTTTGCTTCTTTCTTCACAAAATATATAGAGTGTGTAGCTCTGTTCTAAGTAGTGGAAGATTCACCATTCATTTTGATGGGAGTAAGGTCTTTACTGACTAACTGGTATGTTGGATAACAGATACTGGGAATTGCTGTATCGTTTAGACCCAAACTGAAAATGTGGCCACTGTTTTGGCAGTGTTAATTAATCTATAAACTTTCAGTGTTAACATTAGTGGGCTTTTGATGAAGATTTAGCAAGTGTTTTTGAAATGTAGTAATTAAAGCTGAGAGACGCATCTGAGGCTTGATTCTATTGGTTAAAGGCATTCATAAGAATTCAATAAACAGGGTTTATAGAAGTATTTCTGTCCTCTATAGAGTGTATAAAAGTGTTTAATAATAAGAAAGTTATAACTATGAACCTATCAAATCCACGATGATTTTTGTTGGAAGTAAGACTGGAAAAAAGGGGTTATTTTTAAAAAATTATATTTGTAATTAACTCACAAAAGTAAGTACGCCATGAAGATGGGACCCTTTGCATAATGTAACAAACTACTGCTATGTGGTTTTCGTTATGATGAATATGTGAGTGAATGATTGGTTTTGCAGCTTTTGTTGTGCTGCACATAACCATGTTGTAGTATGTTTCATGCAGACTTTTGATCTTGTTAAGACTGCCTTCAACTGGAGATTCTCAAGGTGGGAGTGCACCATGTGCCACACAGTCTCTGAAGGACAAGGTGAGAGAGGTGGAGAGGGAGAGTGGTACCACAACAAACCATGTGATCTCAGGATGTATTGAGGTGCAGGTGCTGAGCAGGAAAGTATATTCTGCTTATTTTCACTTCTTGATTAAGCCTTTCTTGCCAAAAAGAAAGGGTTAGCATATGGATGATGTCCACAACAAGGAAAAACAGACCCTCCTCATTGGTTTTCACCCAGGGTCTGGCCAGCCTGGAGTGGGAAGTTATTAGGAGATCACCACCAGATGCCCCTGTCTTCTACGTTAAATTGGAGGCAGGATAAGAAGCCACCTATATAAGAACTGATTCTGCTTATCTGTATAAGGGGTGTGCTGTTTCTGGTTCTTTGAAAGGCTTTCTGACTGTGCATAGCAAGCAGAGTTCCCAGGATGGTGGGGAGAAAGATGAGTGTTTGCTACATAATTGGACTCATGGCCTGGCTAATTCCATCTCCCATGGCTTGGATACTTGGTCGGCTTGCTCCATTCTGTACATCCTGCAGTGTGTGAGTGCATTAACTTATTATTCTCAACAGTGGTTTGGCACCTTGGATTGTTTGTGTATAATTTAGGATTGGAGGGAGGAATTTGGCTGTTGGTTTGCCCGTTAACAATAATATATTTTTACGTTTGGCAAGTGGTCAGCAAAAGAAGTTCAAATGTAGTTTTTTTAGCAGCTTCAGTGAAAAGGAGTTGAGGGGATATTGCTCGTAGTCTTTTGTTAGCATCAAAATCCATGAAAGATCATAAAGTTATCTAGTAAGGACCTTTCAAGGCACTAAACAAAGACTTGAAGGCAGTTATCACCTGGTATAATGTTGATTTTCTCTATTGCCTACATTAATTTCCTGCCAGAAAAGAATGTGAATTTTGAATGTGTTTTCATGCTGAGGTGTTGCACCTCAAACATACTATTAAGGTAGAGTAGTAGAAATGTGCTACTGCTTCTGTGAAGGATGTATCTAACACTTCAGTGAGCAAATATTCCGTACTGAAGCTTACCCCGAGACTATCTCTGAAAATCCCAAGTTAGTGCCATCAGGAAGGTGGCTGTTCTCTGTGGTGGTGGTTGCAAATTTAATGTCGGAGAGATCAAAAACTACATAGTTTGCAATTTTCATTATGCTGTGTATCATCACTCTGTCCATGAAACTTCTAGGCAAAAATCAACAGGAGAAGGGTTAGAGCTTGACTGACCACTAGTCAAATGATAGATGCTATTAACCCCTCTCCCTTTCCAAAAGGGAAGAGAAAGGGAATGAGGGAGAGAAACTTATGGGCTGGAAAAGAAAACAAAACAGCTTTAATGAAAATAATAACAATAAAATGAAATGTATAAAAATACACACAAAATCAATGTTCAACCCAACCTCCCTTATGGCAATTAAGGGCTGAAACACTTCTTAAGAGGACAGACTGAGAGAGTTAGCATTGTTCAGCTGGGAGAAGAAGAGGCTCTGGGAAGACATTATTGTGGCCTGGTGGTTAGTCATCCAGAAGTGTACGTAGATGTGACATTTGAAAAGTAACCGCTGCATAAATTGAGACTAAAGTACGTAATTAACTGCTGAAGACACGTTTGACAACTAAATCTACATTCTGTCATTCTCGTTCCTATTAGTATCGTTGGGTATCAAAACCCAAAAGTTGCAATGAGGATCTCTGTGGGAACTCTATAGATGAAGACACTTGTAGGGAAGGATTTGTAATTCATCTCTTCTCTCAGCTTCGTCTGCCAAAGGAAAGTAAAGGCTGCTTGCTGAGGGGCCTATCCTGGCTCATCAGTCACTCTCACTGCATTGCTTGAGGGTTTTTGCAGAGCCTTATGGGTCACTATCAGACCATGCGGTGAGGGCAGGACTACTGGACTCTTGCTCTTAGTGTTCAGCTACAGCTTATATTCACTTTCTCAAGTTTAGCCCCATATCTGAACTGTCTGTTTCCTCAAGGCTGCCTGTGTAATTCAAAGGAACAGTTACCTCCAGGTGGCAGTTCAAAGGACAGATATATCTTCAGGCAAATTAACTCAAAACAAATCAGCGCCTGTTTCTATGCATGGTGCAAGATGATTGCTGTTGAATATCATTACTTAGCGCCCCAAGCTGCTATGTCTACAGCACATTATATCAAGAACAAGTAATTAA
>NW_008625334.1:3235-33751 GCF_000691845.1 Merops nubicus | reverse complement strand
GAAAGAACTCTGTTTGTTTAGGTCTGAGTGAAAGACTACAGTTCCAATATATACAAGAATACGAAATTGCTCAAAAACATGAAAGAGAAAGGGGCTGTGTTTTGTTTGCAGCCTTCAAAAGGGAATTAAAACAAAGAAGTCAGAGCAATGGAGAAGTCAATGAGAGTTTTGTCATTGTTATTGTTGAGAGAATGAGATATATTCATGTTGCCAGGTATGGATTTACCAGAAGGTGTTAGGAAACATTAAAGCTATTGCCTTCTTTTCTTCTCTCCTGCAATTCTGTCATTGAATTGGCACTGTCCATTGTGGGGCACAAAGCTCAGGACCTTGTTGCTGCTGCAGATACACTTGTGCAATACCACAAGTTCACTCACAGAAGTAATGAAAATATCTTATTGAGAAAAAGTTTTTGTCTTGTTTTGGGTGTTTGGGTTTTTTTTTGTCTGTTTTTCTTTATACGTGTAGGTGTGTTGTTTTGTGGTTTTTTTTTGTTTTGTTTTGTGTTTTTTTTGGAGGGCAAAGAAGGAAGAGAATAACTTGAGAAAGTGAAATTATACAAATCACCAGGAGACAGAAATTCTCATTTGAGGATTTTGGAGGTAATGTGGTGCCAAGGAAAAGAAATGGTAGTGAGAACTTGCAATAAATAATTGAAAGTAGAAAGTTTTTCTGTACTGTAGAAAGATAGTAAACTGAGCAAATACAAAATAATATTAAGGTGAATTTTGGAAGTTACGGACTGAGTACCTTACTGCTGTCTATGTAGTATAAAGATGTTATGGTGAATAAGGTCAAGATTATTCTTCAAGGACAAGACAAATCCTGCCTTGAAAGCTTTTACATTTTTTACATTAAAAGTTAACAAAATTAGGTTCCACCTCCTAAAAACATTCCCATTCTTATTTGTTGACTGATACTGCACAAACTCTCTTGTGGTTCATATTCCTCCATTCCTGTAAAATACTTACAGGCAGGAATGACCTTTCCTAGATGGAAATGTTACTGACAAGGGTAGCTAGCACACAATGACAAACACCCTCACAGCCAACACTTATTTGGAAAGACGGTGCTGTCAGTTCCACATTTCTTTACAATGTCTTCATGTTAAAACACTTTCAGCCTTGAATTCTCTTTATTAAACGATATCTCTGCAGCAAATGACTTACATTATTTCACAGCAGACTATAACAAATTGTGTGTTCTGAGTAACTCAACTCAAGTGAACTACTCTTAAAAACTCAAGCCAAGCTGATCTAAATGCAGAGGTTTTGGAACAGATGAAAGAAAGACATGAAAATAAAATCCATTCAAAAGAAACAAGACAATCAAAATGCATACTGCCAATTAAAACACCCTATCTTGTTCCAAAACAAATTAAAAAAAAGACTGAAATAAGCATTTTACATTAAAGCTTGTTTGGGTCTATCAAGATGCATTGTCTTTTAACTCCTTGTTTACATCCAGTCAGAACAAGTGTGGCAGCACAGATTTCTGAATTAATTTTTAAATAATGAAAAATTCTTAATTTGAACTGACATTAAAGATTGGCCTAGAAAAATGCTTTCCTGTGGCATGCTGGAAAGGAGAACAAGAAAACAATAGTTGAAAGAAAGTGTGGGAATAGAGCAAAAGTATCACTTTCAGCTTTAGTGTTTAATGGCAGTTGGTGGTAAAGTCAGCATGGATGATATAACACCAAGCTGGATTTTACAGACATGGAAGCTGGAGGCTGTTCTATCCCCCTTCAGGCGCCTTTCGGGGTCTTGCTTCTTAGGCAGCTCCAGTTGTGCTTTATTGTCCCTTTCAAGATTACCATTACCCATTTCAGTTTAATACTGCAGAGACTTTTTTTTTTTTGACAGTCTGCCATTTATGATAATGAAATATTTCACTTTCCTCTCTCCAATTTTATATATTAGGTTTTGCCTGCAAAATGTGTAGCTCCTTTTTTTAAAATAAAATACCACAGATACTTTTGCACATGCTTTGGTACTTCTCACTTGCCATTTTTTCAAAGCTTCCAAAAAGACTACTGATGCAATGTAGGTCTTAATTTCTTTTTACGAGAGCAAAATAAAAAAGCTACTGTTTCTGCGTGCAATTTTTCTACATTCCATGCATGGTCATCCAGATTGTATTTTTGAAGTCTTTTGCTTATGAAAGAGAGTGACATTTTTTTTCCTTCCTCAGACTAAAGTCTGACCTTGGTTCTCGACTAATAAAGTACATATAGTTGACTTTGCTTCTGTTGACTCTCCACTCTGCACTTCATATGCTGTGCTGTATTGATTTTTTTCAAATAGCAGTGGAATGTGTGTATTGATCTGGTATATCTGGCAAGATGTAAATGGTGCTAGGAAGAAGATCTGTTAAAATTCTCAGGATTGCTCACAGTGGCTGGAGAGGAATCTAGAGATACCTAATGAAATTTTGCTTGTGTAGAAATATGTGGAACAATTGAATTTAATCTTTATATTTCTGATTTCTTTTCAGCATTAGAAAGCAGCTCTTTCAAAATGACAACTTGAGATCTGCCTCATTTTCTAGGTTCCCACAGTAACTGCCCTTGAGATATGGAAATGTATGTTTTTCCCCATCTTGTTTGTTGAAAGAAAGGACCGATGTCAGTGTTACCTGTGTTGGCTGTGGGTTTGCTTTGTTTCATCTAGCAAGCAGGGTGGAGCACTTCAGCTTGCTTCTTCCAGACAACTGGTGTCTTCTGGAGTCCTCCCCCTTTTTTCAGTCTTACTGAAGTTATTTCATTCTGCTGAAAATTTTTACTGTTTTGGTACTTGAAAGACGGCTTTTAAGTTGCCTGGAGATGTTGCCATGATTCTTAAAATGGATACTTGAGGGTTTTAACAAGAGAATGCCAGAAGAGCATTTTGAGAAAGAGTAAATGAACACTTTCTTTCTTGTCTGTTTCTTTCATACAAACTCCTGCCAAGCTGGGCCCATAGTGACTTCACTATAGCAGTTCATAATTTATCATATTGTCATCCCAAATCCATCAGAGAAGGGTACCTTAGAATTATTTCCTTTGACATTATAGATTTTTGTATCAAGAAAAGCTTGTTAACAGAGTGATTACCCAAGTCAGACTATTTATAGATGAAGGACTATTATAATTAAAAGGACTGAAAAACTAAATGTGTCAGACTAGGTGAGGGTAATATCACATGATCATTCTCCTCACTAAAAAGGCATTTTATCCAAATATTTAGAAATCATTCCTGTTTACTCTTGGATTTAGGTTAGCACTTGCAATTATGTAGACAATGCCTTTAGAGGTAGGTTATTTTCTTCTTGTGGCATTTTGAAATTTGTATTAGCATAAGTTAATGAAATCAAAGAATATTAAAGCTATACATTATAAACTTAGTGCTCCAGTTTGTATATACATAGGAACCTTCATGCCCTAAATTTCCTTTAGGCACATGACAAAATTAATAGGTTGTATTAGATAAGTGTCTTTTACTCATTTAGTTATTACTGTCAGGGGTGAATTAAAAGAAATTCCATTAAAGTTTTATGGAAATTGCATCCTTGGAATATTTTCTTTACATATAAGGAATAAAGTCAATTGTGTGACTGATGATTTTCTAAAAGACAAACTCTGTATTTCAGACAGAAAGATTTAGTAAATATTTCTGTGAATAATTAGACTTAGTTTAAAATCAAGAAAAATGTAAAAAGGCAAAATACCTTAAACATTAATATCCTTAAATTAATAATTTCTTTTTGGCTTACAAGGTCTCTTTTTTAATTCTGAATGCTCATTATGGGGAAAGCTGTCATATGGATCCTTTTTGCACTTTGACTAAGTGGTGGGTTGTAAGACTACAGTACATGGAGAACATTGACATTGAACAATGTATAGAAAACAATTGATCTCTGCCTGCACCTAGAAGAAAGGGAAATAAAGACTTACAGGGAGCTAGGGATTACAGTGTGGCTTTGGCCTTAATATTTTACAGGGTGATGTACAGAACAAAAAAATTCTGTGGAGTTTTTGTGTCTGTGTGGTCCAGCTCTTAGCTGTGGTTTGAGCTGATTGATTTCATGCCTGTCTGATGTTCATGGAAGAAGAAAAAAGCCCAGTCCAGGAATATGGCACAACACTATGTTGTGACATCTCTCAGGTCATACCAGCTGTGTTTTAAAGCAAGTGAAGTAGCATAAATTTCTAACAATAAAGGACTATTTTGACTTGTGGAAGGAAAATATAGTTGTAGTTGAAATGAACTGGAAGGGCCTGTTAAAGTAAATGTTTCAGAGTATCTGTTTTCTTCCTGAAACTATTGACACTGAAGAAATTTCCACAAACTCTACCCTCTAGGCTCTGACATACTGTATTCCACATTCAGCTTTTTTGGTTTTTTTTTTTTTTTTTTTACAGGAATAGCTTCAAATCCACATGATGTGTTTAGGTCAAATGTACCTACCCAGGACAAAATTTTTCCATCAACAGCAGTGGAACTTCCACTGAAGCCACTGTGGCATAGAAACGATTGTTTTTTACCAATCAAATATCATTTGCCAATTTCTGAGGTTTTACCCTCCTTTCTGATTGTTCCCCAACCAAGGCTCACATGCTGAATTTGACATGAGAGACATTTAGTGTTGAGTTCCTCTCTCCAAGAACCCAGGTGTGCATGCAGTTTGTTGTTAGGAATAGCTCTTGGTCACATCTCATTTCTTGCAAAGAGATGTGAACCACTGTGTTCCTCTCTGCAAAAATTGAAATTATAGATCTTAAGGGAAGCTGTAATTGCTTCCCATAAAGTTATCTATGCTTCTGTACCTTTAAAATAACCTAAGAATGTAGTAATCCTCAGTGTGTCTTGCAGTGGTGGTCATGAAGACTTGATTAAAGAAGCTGTCTGTGAGCCCATTATTTTTCATCCACCATTTACTTAGATAAAAGATGCATCATTAACCATTGATCCTCAACAGCCCCTATTGCTCTGATTCAAACTACTGGATATCAGAATATGCCTAGTTTACCAGCAATAAGAAACTCTGAAGTCATCAGTCTGGCTTTTTCCCTGTATCTTTCTCTCTAGAGTTTTCCTCTGTATTTTTTTTTTTTTTTTTTAATCTTATTAAAAACCTAGAAGTTCATGTAGCTTTTGTAATAACTCTAGGGAAGTCTGGGTATCAAGAGCTGCCATTTTTGTAGCTTTTCTCCAATATTCTGTTTCATATCTGGTTTACAGCCACAGAGTTGGAAATCCAGAAGCTGTGCCTGAAAAAAAGGTGATGAAAGCTTGGCCTTAAGATAAAAGCCAAAAGCTAAACAAGAAGATTGTCTCCTTACCACAAGTAGCTTTTCAGTTTAGAAATGAGGAGGTGCTGATCAAGGATACTGCTTACCCAGCTCCTCAGGTTGCTCAGCAATTAGGTGGTTTGTACTAAATGAGCCATCCATGTCTGATCTCCCTAGGATTTCTTACAGTGCTCACTGTAGTAATGTTTGGGAACTAGCAGAGGTTGGTGGTTCACTTCTGTGGCTAGATAAAAGTTTGATCCAGTATTTTCTGTGCTGTAAGCAAACGTGAATTTGGTTATGGCCAAGATGAGGAAAAAGTTCCATGAAAGGAAAACTCAGTGCTGCAGCATAGTGAGATCACAGTAAAAGATTTTAGGGGGCATAGGAAGGGCTGACTGGGACATGGTCTGGGAAGAATTAGCGAAGATGGAGTTGGAGGATGGCCCTGGGCTCTTGGAGGTGGAGGACAGTAACTTTTGTTGGAATAGTATCCATTTTTGTTCCTTCTTGCCCCACCAGTGACTCCAATCACCCCTTCTTCACCCTGTGATGGTAGGACGAGAGGGTGTTGATGAGCCTTATACCACTGCTTTCCTCGCCATCCTCTTCAAGCAGGTGTGACCTCTTTAAAGTCAGTGGCTGTGGATGAGGGTTACACTTTTTCTTCCTCTGTCTTGCCGTGTCCCCATCCCATCTAGATCATAATTCCCAGTGGTGGCAGAGGCATTCCCAGTGGCAGGTCCAGCCCTGAAGTAAAGCCCAGGATTTAAAATTCTGTCCTTGCCCAGAGCTGATCCTACAGCACAAACATGGCTGCAGTGAAATGCAATTCAGATTTAATTTAATATTTCCCTAATCCTAGTTGTTGCTATTGGCTAGAACACCACAGTAATGCAATGCAGTAAATTATATGTATATGTATATGTATATTTTGATTCAGTCTCTTGCTTTAAAATATTGCTTTGGTTTGTTTTTTAAGTAATGAAATCTACATTGCTAATAAGCAGCTTTCATTTCACTTTTCCCTTTTGAGGAGCAAATCAGATGTATCTACTAATATTCCTGCCACACTCTCAAGAAACCAATCCTTCTGTTTGTTCATGGTTAGTCATTAATGCCTTTATTTTATGTGTCCAGAACTTTAGAAACAGGCTTCTACCAACAAGCTCTGTGGCCTGAATAGATCACGGACGAATCCCCTACATTCTGGGGTGGATTATCTAAACTGTGGATCACCATTCCTGAAGTTCCATGTGGCAACACACTGCTCTGAGGGGCTTGGCATAGTACTTGCCACGCTCCTGTTGCTATTGAAAGAAATTGTCTGGAAAAGTTTGTTCACTACATTTTTGGAGTTAACTGTACACAGTCAAACTTGTATGACTTTTATTATCATTATATGGCTTAAATATTTAAGTTCTCTCTCATAACCTGTTAATATCCAGTTGAGAGCCAACTGAATTAAAAAAAAAAAAAAAAAAATTGCCCAAAATTGCCCAAAATTGCCCATTGTGTATAATGAAGGAGGAAAGTAGTTGCCTGTTAAACCCTCCCAAAGTTGATTTTCTTATGAAATAAAAAAAGGACTCTAAATCAGAGGTGTTAGTCAACCCACAATATGTCCAAAAGGGGCTGGAGGGAAGAAGGAGGTTAAAATGGGTGCCCTGCAAAAGGAGAGACAAAGGAAGCATAGAAAATACAGAAGAACAGAACCATTACAAATAGAAAAAGCACCCACATACAGGCACCCTGAAGAAAGAAGTTAAAAGTTTGAATGTATTGGGGAACAGAAGGTAGTGGACAAATTTGAGATCAGCCAAATAATCTCTCTGAAAAGTCTTTTCAATTTAACAATGCTGTTGTTCCTTGCTTATTGTGAGAACCTGTCTGTGGTCACCTAAGGAAGAAAACATGTGAGGAAACGGTGCATCTGGTGTGTAAAAAACTGCTTTTCTCCAGAAGCTTCTTTCCTGCATGTATTAAATAATGCAAGTCTATGAGCAGCAGGAGGAGCTGTGGAATTCCATTGAGTGCAGGTAGGAAGATTTTACGCTTCTAAACCTCCAAACTTTCTAAGCCTTATAAACCCTCTTAAAGGTTTAATTTACTTTTCTTTTTTTTTCTCCTAAATCATCCACAGCAGGCTATTTATCTATCACTATCTCATGCTTTAGTTACAACTACCATGTAGGAACTGCTCTGGCAACTGCCAAAACAGCCAGATTTAGTAGCTTTGTTTTTAAATACTGGCAACAGAACTCAGGAAAAATGCTTTTTGCTTACTCTGTTGCAATTCTTTCATAAGCTAATCATAGTACCGGGACACACTTTCATGATGCAGTGTCTTCTATTTGTTAATAATGAGATGCACCTCAAACAGGAAAAAAAAAATCATAGTGATAAAATATGTTTTTCTGATTTTATATAAATATATAAGGATGCCATGGAGGCATAGTAACTGCCAACATCAGGGCAGCAGTTTTCAAAGTCGGTGTCCTTTAGACACTATTTCAGTGGACTCAGGGTTAAGTCTGAGTCAATGCCACATTTAGGAACTTTTAGAAAATCCTGCTCTTTGTTTTCCTGTGGGTGAAATAGTAAATGCAGAGTTATTGAGATACCTGTGTCAGATTTTGTTTCTGTATTTTCTTGGGATTTTTTAGCCCGTGTTGCTTTCTGTAGAAAGAAAGATGAGAGCACATAAAGATTAGACAGTGCATGATCATGTTATTGTCTGAAACAATCAGTGTATGTGTTTTCTGTAGTCTTTGCTTCTTTTGAGCTTGCCAACACTTACTATGCCTCAGGAAACATAGTCTCACTAAAGAGTACCCTTGTGGCAGTGAATATAAAGCTGTAGCAAATATTCAAGAGAGAATATGCCTTTCAAGTCTGGTATATTTTAGAATTAGTGGGACAGGTTAGATCTGGTTCTTTATCGATAACCATCCTTTTTTGTTAACAGTCTTTTATCTTTTTTTTTTTTTTTTTTTTTTAATTTTAAAAATATGCCTGGGAATGCAGATTTGTTTAAGATGTAATTAGAGAGATGAGAAAACAAATTTTACTCTGAGATAATACATTAAAGTTACAAATGTTTGAAATGCGAAGGTTATGTTTGGAGCTTTCTTTGTATTAAATTAAATAAGCATCCAATATCCTTGACAGTACAATTACTGTGAGGTCTAATCCAAGCATAGCTGAGTCTAAAATTTGTCAGGGAAAGTCTGTTTTCTTGCAGTAATTCAAATGTGCAGTCAAATATTTTTAAGAGTAATAGCTATCAGACTAACATAGGCTTCACCCCTTGATATGCAGTAATTTCTTGTAGAAGAAATTCCATGTTTGTGTGCAAAGTTCTGTGTATCTACAGATGTAACAATTAGACGAGTGGAGGTTTGTTTGGAAGGAGAGGGTGGAAAAGCACTTAGTCTGACAGGCACACAAATGTGTGCACACTTCACAAGGCTTCAAAGAGCTTATCTGTTTGTCCATTAGCCTGAAAGATGCTAACTGAGATTTTCACCTGGCTAAAAATAAAATCTGTCCTCAAAGGACTGTGTTGGTGTGGGAAATGTAGCTATGCAGAAAGATGCTACTATGGAGATTATGACCCATGAGATATTGTTATCCCTTGACTTGCTTTAAAATCTTTTTAAAGAAAATAAAAAAAATCCTACAGAACATAATGAGCATTAAAAATATAAATGCCCTCACAGTTAATTACTTTGGCTATTCTGTAGTTTTACACTAAGATGAAACTGCAACATAAGAATATTTTAATGCATTTAATTTATCACTGAAATATGGTTACAGTTTTTTTCAAAAACAACAAAAGTACAAAGCTATATTTAAAATGGGCTTTGCTTGTACCCAGAAATTTTTACTGTTTCTCATTTTATTTGAAGACCTCTTAAATAATGAACCATTTCTAGCAATTAATGATTCCCTCAGGTAAGTGAAAATGTAAATCACAGCTTGCTCAAACTTCTGTGTTCTATAATTTGTCTCAGAGCTGAAGAATATTTCTTCTCTGTAAATATTTCAAAAGATTTAATGTTACAATAAAATCTACACTGCAATGTTATTGGCTGTAGAGATCTCATTTTAATCCTCTTAATATTCCCTGCATTTACTTAATTTACTGTTTTACAGTTTCATTCTTATACCTGATGAATTACAAGAGATCTGTTGCTAATCCATTTTGAAAATCTAAATCCAGAGAATATTCTCTTTAATCATGTTAAATTACTTGTACATGGAAGATGTTAATGATAATTTAATTTAAATTTAAAAAAAAAAAAGGCCAGAATATTTTAAACTTTGTATTCATTTTCTGTACATAAAGAATAAGATACTGTAATATCAGATGCAAATGGATGTTTCTACCTTAACTAAAATATTGAATTTTCTTTATCTGCATATGTGATTTAAAATCTAGGTTTGTTTTCCCGTGAATAAGTTGATGGCTATGGGTGTTCTCAAACATATATTATAAGCAACAAAATATACAGAAAATATAGTTCATGTGTAAGAAAAATAATTTGCATAGAAGACCTGATTCAACAAATTGCATGAATCTAGTCAGGCAGCACAGACTGGATACACTAAAAATAAACAATTCATTAAATTTCATGTAATATTCTGAATAAACTTTCCATGAACAACCCATAAACCAATAAATATTTATGGAAAATATTTAACCACTGTAGAATAACAATTAATTCAGAAAAAAAAAAACAACATTGTGAGTGAATAACTTTCAAAGGGAAAGGAGCTCATGTCACTGCATAAATTATTCATTGTAAATTATTCTCTTGACTGTAAAGGCTACAAAAAAAATAGGCTTATTTTGCATATTTTGTTTACTGTTTTTTTCAAAGTACTTTATAGTCATTAAACTAGTGTTATCTCCATTTTATAGGTGGATAAAATGAGGCACTTGGAATTTGTGACTCTAGCTAAAGCCACAGATTAAATCAAATGCCATGATTAGGAACAGAAATGTGATTCCTGACTTAATTTTTTAGTATCTGCTCAGTAAATAATTCTTCCAAACTGATTGTCTATGGAAGGAAACAGGAGGATGGGGAGGCAAAGCTTTTGGCTCAAGCACAAGGAATAAGAATGGGGTCAAGTCATACCTTGTTCCTGGCCTTGCCACTGATTCACAAGGAGATTTTTGTTCAGTCTGATAAACTTGTCTTTGGTTTATCTCTATCTTCATCAATGGCATTGTGAGTTTAGGGTGGAGGACATACAGTCTTTGTTTTGCCTGTGTCTCCTTCCTCTCAAGCACCCCAGCTCTTCAGCTTTTTCTTGAAGTGCTGCTAATGGCGACATCCTCCTGCCCACACTGGGTGTCAAGGGCAACCTTGCAGTGAGCAGGGAATTACAGGTGTCAGTGACCAACAGGGTCACCTCCTGTTCTCTGTCTGCACCTGCTAGGGAAGCCAGTGGAGTCACTGCAGAGGAAAGGGGAGAGCTTTGTAATCTTTGTACACCATCCATTGTGTCTAGTCCTCAGCGTCCAACTGAAAGAATTCTTTTGAGCCTGAGGACTGAGTTGTTGCAGATGGGCTGTTTTAAATATTTGCAGAGAATGACCATTACGCTCCCTAAGGCCTGGAGGCAGGAGGTATTCTAGAAGTCAGCTCTTGGAGAGTGTTTGATGGTTTGCTATAGCAATATATATATTGCTCTTTCTGCTCCATCATTTCCGTTTGTGCTGTGTGCTTGTCCATTCCCCACTGCAATAGTTGCTCATCTGAATCCATATGTCTGGACCCTTTCTTTTTTCACGACTTCTTTAATACTCTTCAACCCATGTCTGGCTATTTTCTTCTGGTCTCTACTGCAGCCTGATTTGAATGGCCCCAGGCAGACAAACTAATCTCACTTGCCTCTTTGCTCAGACACTTCACCAACATCCAGGCCAGGATAGTTGTGAAACATTCAGGTGCTTCCCTGCTTCTGAAAGACTCTTGATGGTCATGAGTGACCACACAAACCTCAGTCTTAAGCATAACAACAATGAGTCTTCTCCTTTGCCTGTGCAGGACTCCTACAGATAACAAGAAATGTGTGAATCTTAATAGCTCTTGAGCAAAAGTTTCAACAACTGCATTGAGAATGGGATGAATGTTGAGCAGAATATGGTCCCATCTATATATCTAGATATGGGCTGGTGCATTTAGGTGTGTGGTTAGTGTGTAGAAAGGGGCTCAGAGCAAGATTTAGCTCCAGAATGCTCCCCTCATAAACTTTTCCTTTTGTGTGTATGGGTGATTTGGAACTTATGGAACCCTCTGTCTTACAACTGATGGGTTCAAAGCCCATGTGTAGCGCAGGGATTACGCAGGGATTGGAGCTGATGCCCACAGAGCTTGTGAGTGCTTTAAAGTGTAGGGCTTTTGGATAAATGGGGTGTATCTCGCCCCTATTTAGCTGTGTTTTCTTCAAAGGCGGGTGTGATCAATCACATGAAGATACTCAGGATATGCCTTACAGTGAATTAAAAGCAGAGCTTTCTCTCTTGCCAAGATCCAAGCAGTCCTACACAGAAGCAGGAGTGGTCATAAAATGCTCCTATTCATTGCAAAGTTGGCATTTGAAGGACATAAAAAGAGGTAACAAATTAAGAATCAGTAAGTCATTATCATCTTTTTCTTTAAAGGGATGCTCTCAAGTTTTATATAATTCGTTTATTTGTCTCCACTGTTGGTTTTTTTGATTGCTACTACTAAATGTGCAGGCTTTATTTTTCTGTAGCTGTACTCAGTTTCACCTTCTAATTGGAATACGCAACCTTAGTTTTCTAAGAATGTGTTTTAAGAAAATTTAAGAAAATTTTAAGAAAATGCAAGGGAAATGGTGCCTTCTTACCTCAAAGACAGGGATTACCAACCTTAAATCTTGCAAATTTTAAAATTAAACACTTATAAAACAGTATAGTGTGATATTCTTACCTTTTACTAAGTTTGTGAGGTCTCCTTAAGTGTGTTTTCTCGCCTGTTTTGCTCATGAAGGATCCGCCCAGACATCAGAAAATACTGACCAACTCAGAGATGTTCCAGGTGAAAGTTTAGCAGAGTGGATGCCAAGAACTGTCAAACCCCAAAAAAGTAAATAGAGAAAGCAGTTTGCTGTCCTTTGTTTGTAGTCCAGAAATAATTTTCTTCCATGTAGCTGCTTGTTTGATCACATATATTCCAGTTTTGATAAATGGAGAGAAGAAAATGATCCCTAGCTAATTAATTGAATCTGTTCTTAAACTGTTCTATTCTCCATGTACATTCTACTTTGCTTCTTATAACATGCCTATTGCTGTGGCATCTGAGTACATTTGTTAAGCCATTTAAATAAATACATAATGAAAAAACCACAAAGCCCTGAGGAATCATGAAAAAATTGGTTTTCATGAAGCACTTGTTTATACAATGATGTGGAGTTTTGCTGCATAGTTGTGGGTGGCTTGCATGCTAGTTATAGTGAGCTGCCTAGAAAAGTCTGTATATGAATAACCCATGTAGACCTCTGTTGTGGTAAGTATTTAGATACTTAAATATCTCTAAGTAATATATAAAGCTTATGTATCCCTCAATGGCCCCAAGTGAGTATGCTTCATAAGGGCACTTTGCTTGTAACTCTTGTTTTTCTCCTTTTACTGCAAACAAGGATGTAGATTCTCATGTACATAAGAACTACAGAGAAAGAGCAGATGGCTGGAGAAAAAAGGAGAACTGAGAATAAAGGAACGCCAAAGAAAAGAAGGAAAATGGAAAGGCAAAACATCTGAAGATGAATGAGAAAAGAAGGGTGTAATTATACAAGGTATATATTACAGCCAGCTCCCTCTGACTGCTGTAGCTTTGTGGTGGTTATTTGCATCTGCAGAGAAGTCATTACACCGCTCATCCCATGTAGGATCTTTTATTTGATTTTGAAGATTAGAAGACAACCAAGGTTGCTGAGAAAAGAGGTGTTAGAGTTAGAAATGGATTGAACAGTGCTCTTGCCCACAATTTCAGTTTAAATAAAGAGGAGATTTTAATTACAGGCTTTAAAAGCTACAGGAATTTACATTAGTGCAGTGCTCATGTTCCACGTTCAGAGCTCTGCCATGTGCTCCAGGCCCCATATCTTACTCCTGAGTATAGAAGAGTCTATTGCCAAAGACATGAGTCGGTTATTAATGGCAGGTCTTTGACACTTCACAGCACTGAATCTCACGGGGTCACCTTCCCTCTCCCTCTATTCTCTTCATTTAAGTTTTTGGAGAAAAATATCACTTATAACTCTTGATAATTTACATTTTTCTGCACTTAGTCACAACAAAATATTTCTGATGACACATCGAAGGAGAATTTTTAAGTAGAGTTATGAGTAGCTGTAAATATAAAGGCTTGTGTACATACGCCTAATATTTCTATAAGGACACCCATTTTCACTTTCTTTTATCACAGAGCAGAAGGAGGGAACACCACGCACTCCTTACCAGAGGAGGAAAACTCTTCGGTCCCCGAGAGCGGCAGGAGGCCCCTCGGCGTCTTACGAAACACGTGTTTTGGTGTAAAAATATATTTTAGTAGGTTTTTTTTTTTTAAGGATGGGAGGGATTTTGGTGACTTTGTGCATAGCGCTGCCTCTATAATTTACCAAGCGCCTTCCTCCTCAGGACCACAACCAGAGCCAAAGTACAACTTCTAGGAAGACATCAAGTTTCATGTCAAGATTGCTCATGACAGAGTATCAGTAAGATCCCTACGTAAAAGGTGATATATTTTAGTAGGTTTTTTTTTTTTAAGGATGGGAGGGATTTTGGTGACTTTGTGCATAGCGCTGCCTCTATAATTTACCAAGCGCCTTCCTCCTCAGGACCACAACCAGAGCCAAAGTACAACTTCTAGGAAGACATCAAGTTTCATGTCAAGATTGCTCATGACAGAGTATCAGTAAGATCCCTACGTAAAAGGTGTCTGCGTTTACTATTTTTCTCAGGAAAAAAAAATATATTCTCTCTCCCAAGGACATGTGCAAATTAATGTATGCATTCACCCTTCAAGAGCAATATAGAGTATTTGGGAATTACAAGAAATCTAGCTACTTTACATAAAACACCCACCCATATTAAGAACATTTTTTCCTCATTCAATTTTTATTTAAGAAGACCTCAGAATACCTCAGTAGAAAGTTTCCCAACAGAGGATGCTGTCAGCCTATAATTTTTACTTTACAGACTCATTAACAAAACCTGACAGCTAAATTATAGGTTCCACCTCTGGTCACCCCAATAGTATTTGTGAGTGGCCATGAATGGTTGATGGCATTTTATTTGTGGATCCAGACGATCTTCTCGGCTTCAAGTATATACTGAAATGAATATGCACTGCAAACAAACGTCTGCTTTTTAAACAGGCAGCCAGTAAAGGGAGAGTCTGTGCAGCCACAACAGAATTTCAAAGCACAGTGTCCCAGCATGAAAATCATATTTTGTGAATCAGTACAGTTTGGTTTTAATTCACTTGAATCCACAGAGCTATTCAGTTTACAGTGACTGGTGGTCTGGCTCCTTTTGCTATCTGACCTTCAAGTTTTTTAGGAGCACTGAAAATATATATAAACCAGGCAAGGCACTTACTAGTGCAAAACAAGAGAGCCAGGGACTACTGCAGCCATAAACAAAATAGTGGAGTGCCTGGAGCAGGACAGGGAGGGACAATATAGCTAAGAGACTGCTGAGAAGAGAGGAGGGAGAAGTTGCATTGGTGCTACTGCATCAAGAATTCATCTGGTATCCGAGATGCAAAAGGGAGAGTCCCTGCCTTCGCTCAGGCAGGTATATAGGCTAGGGTCACTGGGACACGGGGTGAGTTCCCTTTTATGTGAGAATGATGCAGTCAATAGTGGATACAGCCTAAGTGTCCATATTTGAGTGTCAAAGCAGATCCCTGAATGATTACGTAGATTGCTGAAATAAAATTTACTTTCAGAAATAGAGAGCAACTCTGCCTTCCGTTGGTTTTCCAGGTGAGCTACAGAGCTCAGTGTCTTTTATAATCAACCCTGCTTGCACATTAGTTAAAAAATGTGGGTTTGGTTATCAGTGCTTAGAGAGTTAAGTTTTAATATTTGTTTTTATTCTCAGAGTAGATGCAAAATAATTCAGAGTACAGTATTGTTTTTCCTGCACCGTGCTAGACAAAGTAACAAACTTTCGTGTACAGTGAGATTTGTCTTTGACAATCAGATGGGCCCGAATTATGTCCAAAGTTGTTGTACAATTGTACAATGTTTGTGTGTAATACTATGTTTTTTTTTTTGTTTTTTTTTTTTTTTTTAATCTGTCTTCTACCTATTCTATTTCTATCACCAGAAATTTAGTAAATCACTTGGTACAGATACTTGCCTGTCTAAACTAGGTATAATTCATCATTGAAAGGACATCCATCTTCCTCTAAGTCACAAGCTTGAACTTAATGATAACTTCAAAACAGTAATTACACAACTTGCAGAAAGATTATTCATCTTTTGACTTGGCCCTAAATTGTTTATCCTCTTCCATTTTCCTAAGCAGTCTTCTCTGTCATGGGAAAAAATGACTGTCTTGTGATAACAAAAGACATTACAGCTAATTGTGTTCCCCTGATCTTTTTTCCTTATGAGATGACTTTTCCAAAGTAATTATAAATCCACTTTGGTTTGATAACATTGCATTACAAAGGATTATTTTTTTAGTATTACTCTCAATTTCCAGCAGCAGAACTGAGTTTAGCACCCAAACCCAGTGGTGTATTACCACTAGTGAACTTGGATTAGGACTTTCTTTTGGTCCTGGTCTGCCAGTGCTGCAGACTGAGCCCTTCTGAAGGATAGTGTTATGCACTGGCTGGAACATGGCTAATCTTTAAACCATAAACCATTTTGTGGTGTATTACGAAGAAGCACCAAGCCTGCCAGAGTTCAAGGAGCATAGGGACAATGCTCTTAGTCACATGGTTCATTTTTGGATAGTCCTCTGAGGAGCAGGGAGTTGGACTCGATCATTTTTATAGGTCACTTCCAACTTGAGCTATTCTATGATTATAAAAGCAAATGGGAGGCAATCTTTGAGTGGCTCAATGCTGGCAACAGCACATCAAAACATCTCTATTATAAATATGCAATATGCTTACATAATATAAGTAGAAAAACAGTTATTTTCACTCACTTCAATAAGCCTCTGAGCATAACATTTTATCTGATAAGTACCGGTGTTTTATCTTCCATCTTCATACAAGGAGGAAAAATATCCTCTCCTACTATTACTCATGGACTATTTTCTTCATATATAAACTGAAAAAAGGAATTACTGCACTAGTTGTGCTTTTATGAGCAGTATCAGTAATTATTAGTTTTCCTCTAGGTGATTTCCTCCTCAGAAATTTCTGCCATACATACTGAAAAATATTTAAAGTATTTGCACTGGAAATTGGTTAACTATTCCATTGTTCTCATTTTCAAATGGGCTGCCTAGGAAATTTCTTTATAGGGTGTCATTTCTTGTGCCCACAGCTAAGCTGCTGTTCTTTGGTATGGGTGAAAGAATCAGTCTCTTAGAATCGTTGCTGCACTGACACAGTGCCCTGAATCCCCCTACAGAAGAATTACAGCTGTATAGATGTGACCCAGTTAACATCCAATTTGCCTCTAGATAAAATAATACCTCCAGACAGATTCACTTTCCTTCCTGCAACTCCAACAAAGCTCTTTCATGCAAGGGACACAGAATAATCCTTAATCTCTCTCCATCACTTTGCCATTTCAAATTCCCTCAAACTTCACTTTACAGGAATTTACAGAGCCTCAAAGGAGGATAGTTTCATTTTGAGTAAAGTCTACAGCATTTGCTGTAAAAGAAGACTGACTGAATCCATTTCCATGGGAAAGAATGTATCCAGTAGTACATTATTTCACGTTATACTGCTCTCTCTATCAATTACTTTACATTTTGGTAAGAAGGAACCAAGGTTTTCATAGATTGAGAGTAAAAATAACTAGCTTGTGTTTTTGAAGCAGAACAAGACTGGTTGATGACATTTTCTTTTTTTTATATAGCTTCTCAATATTCTACAAGCATCTATCTCCAAGTGGAGGCAAAGTACATAAAGAAAAAAGATCTTTCTAGGCCTCAGGGCAAACCTAAAGCATTCAGGTTGGATTTGGCTTCATATTCATCCTCTAAATCTCAGCGCATACTAAAATCTCCCAAAGATACCAGAGTTTTTTGGTTTTTTTTCTTCTCTATTTTGTTGGGCAACTAAAACACATTTTACATAACCACATTATGTGCTCCACAGTAATATATGAGATTTCATAAATAATATAAATGGCCTCATACAAATTCAAAACAGCACAAGAGTCAATAAACTTATACTGCAAGAACTCCAGACCACAGCAGAGAAATATCTGAGCCTTTCAAAATTGGTTCACATTTTTCTTTAAAAAAAAAAAAAAAAAAAGCCCCTTCCTTTAACTCCCCTAAAGCACTGAAATCTGGGCATATTCAATTTCTTCACTGAATGAGTTTCCTAGCTTTTTTTTTTTGATATCTTATTTTTCAAATTATTTTTCCCCTCATTTAACATTATTACTTATGCACATACATATCCAAATAGATCTGAAATTGGTTTTATAGAGCAATAGTTATGCTATAAAGCATATTATTTAAGACAGTACAAACTTTGGTTCTACTGGTTGGCAAATAAGTTATGGGGAAATATTCAAACCTAATTAATGTAATTCAAATGGTGCTGAAAGATAATCTTTGTCCCATGACCATATTTATTATAGCTATACATTACTGGATTATCTTTATGTTTATCTTTGATGGCCCAGTTGCCAAAAAGGTATTGCATGGTCTGTTTGTTACAGCTTCTGTTTAAAAAATATAAAAGTATAAGTTCAATTAGAATTGAAAAAAAATTTATGATTTTGTTTTTCTGAATATTTTTTCATAACTCTCATCCAGAATCTGGTTCATTTGAGATTTGTCCTCTTTGGTGTTTTTCTTGGGTCTCCTGCTATTCATCGTGTTCCAAGTGACTGTGTTCTTAGAAAAGGCGTCCTAAATATGAGAAAACTAGATTTTTATCTTACTGACTCACTTTAGAACGGTACATAAAAACACACGATATTTTGTGGCCTGATCTTGTGCCCAAAGTGGTAATGAGAGCACTCCTGTTAGCCTCAACAAGCATTGGATCATGATATTCAGTTTCTTGGGTTTAGACTTCATAAAGCAGCCTGAAGTCAAGCTGTAATGTTATTTAATTGAGCCATTTAAAAAATGGTAAGCCCCACATTCTTCCTTTTCTTCCAGATCCCGCATGCATGTAATTTGAAAATTTGTTTCTTTCTAAATGAATAATGAAGACTAATAATATTTTTTAACAAAATCATGCTGAAAAGTTAGCTCTTTATAATTTTTCATTTGAAAGAAAATGGAAGTAAATATTGGCGAGCAGTACTCACTGGGAATCAATGCTGTACATGAAAAACAACAGGATGGAAGTTACTTACATCGGTTTCAGATTTTCAGATCTGATGAAAATATGTCAAAATTCCTTGACAAGTACTCTTCATTTCAGAATCCCTCAGGCTTGAGTAAAGAAGAGGCAAATGAAATGCATAGAACCAGTTGTCTAAATCATCCGAGTAGTATTTGCTTTGTCTTTTGTTTTATTACTATGAAACAGAAAGGGTTGTAAAACCCCCAGGACTTCTGTTTTTTTTTCTAAACTTTACTTAAGTAGAGCTTCTGAGCAAGGGTTAAACCAGATGTTTCTTTGTCTGGAAGCAAGAAGTGTATCAAGCACTCTCCATTGTTCAAATTAAAACATCAGGCTGGCCAAATTCCACATAGGCCTCTTCTCTTCGAGTGCACCGTCTTCTTCAAGATGTAGTTTCTGAAGGAGATGGAAAAGAAAAGTTGCTCATGGGTTTACCAAAAGGAAGATGTAAGTGAACATTGTAAAAACTTTGGACAAAATATTAAATAAAATCAACAGCTGTTCAGGAAATTCTGTTTCTTTTTGGCACCACTTTTAGCTTCACCTATAGTTACTTCCTTATTCATCCTTTGCTAACCTCCAACTTGCTGAGCTTTATCACAATAGATGCACAGCTCTGCTGCATGTGCCTTTGCTAACATCCATTATATGTCATGTGACATTTTCTTTGACTTGCATAAGATGAAGTAAATTTAAAACCTAGTAGTATAGGAAAATCTGCCTGTTTTTTAGGTTAGTGAAGAATGAAATCTGTCTAGGCACTTGGAAGAAATGGAAGAAGAGAGAAAGAATACATAAGCTTGACACTGAAATAAATTCAAGCAACCTAATTCTTTTTAGAAACACCTTACCACAAGTTGCAATTGTGCTGAACTGGACAGAAAGAAAACTTTTCATGAAATTATTATTCCTCTACTGGAGTATTTCAGTGTGTGCTGAAATTCCTTCTATCTTACCAGTGTACTCATTTTTGTTATTACAGCAAAAATACAGACATTTCAAAGCAATTTTATTCTCAGCAATTTGTATATATTTATATCTGTATATATATGGATGTATGTATTCAATGCCATATTGAAATGCTGCTAAGAGACCAGTGGTGGAATTCAATGCACTAACATACAGGTATCACCTTTGAAGTTGCCAAAGTTAATACAGCAGTACCACGTAACTTTGGCATAGCAATATCAATTATACAATAGCTATTTGTTTTTTTTTTTTCTATCTAAAATGTAGTTTTTTGACTGAATCTTCTAGCCTTTCAACCCTAAACAAGCCATTTCGATATTTCATGTGATGTATTTTATGCAGCTAGGGAGTTTGCAGTTATTGCTTTCCAAACACTACAGAATATCTTGCTTGCTGTATTCCTGCTTGCCCTGTTGCTGTCTACTTATCTCTGGCACACGTGCAGAATCCAGGTGTTCACAGCCCCACACTCTTCTTCAGTCTCAGGATAGAAACAGAGTTTTAATGAAAGAAAGTTGCCCAAAAAGGTTTAGAAGGGCTGGTATTTTGAGCATAATAACAATATTGATTCTTTAGGGTCAATAAGTGCGATTTTTTTTTCCTCTACATAAATCCAACGAGCACTATCCCATTTTTATTTCTGGCACTGGGATTCCATGGCATTGTTTTTTACTTGAAACCTAGTTTAATTAAAAAGCTGAAAGGTTGTCTCTTGGAAAGCTGTATTGGGCTTGCAGTTATTATTTTTATTGAGAGAAAAACTAATAGAAAACAGGTTTATATGTTTAGACCACCTAAAATACAAATTAGTGTATTTAGTACAGTTTACAAAGTACAACTCTGCTGATAATTTTCTAATTCTCATCAGATACTTATATGTATTTTTAGTTACCAGCACACCTTTTAATTTATTTTGTTAATACTATTTTTGCCTTAAACATATATGATTTCTAATTCTCTGGGTAAATCCCGACAGATGCTTTGCATTTAAAGGAAACAAGATGCATACAGCAGACAATTTTATAATCCAAGAGCAGGTTCCTGCAAGACAAAGCATGTAAATAACTTCTGAAGTTAATTGGCTTATTCACATAGTTAAAGTGACTGATGCTCAAGTAACATTAAATGTGACAATAAAAAATGTAATGACTCTGTAATGGTGTTTATTATGCAGTGCATTAAACCACTGCTGGGTTACTTTAAACAAGGATGTGGTAAAGTGAGCTCGCAGGATTACTGAAAGGAGTATTAAATTGCTCTGTCATATTTTAAAGTCTTAATTTGTACTAAATGGTTTCTAGCTTTCTTATAAAAACTCAGAAAGTGTGACCAGATCTGAAGCATTTTTCTATTCCTTTATTTTTTTTATAGAATCACTTGTATGATTTGTTTCATGAGGCTATATTATTTTTCGTATTATTTTTCAGTATTAGATTCTGTCTATAGATGGCACTAACTTCTTGCTGTTTCAGAGAATCCAGGAAAGATTTTCTTGACATACTAAAAACATTTCTTGACAGTTTGTATCCCATAATCCAGCAGTGAGAGAATAAAATGATGGTCCTGTAATTTGCTTTAAAGCTATAAAAAGAGAATATTTCTTTCTTTTTTTTTTTTTTTTTAATTATAATGACTGTTAATGGAAAAGAGGATCAGAATGTCAGCTGTAGACTTGTAAAAAATATTCTGAATGTCTTTCATACATTTAAAGACTAACCTTTTGAAAATAAGTAAATCCATTTTTAAAAAATTATCTAGAATGCTGTAAAATATAGTCTTGTGCTGGCAGTGTGTCTGTAATAATAAAAAATGTTGATCCAAATACTTCCTTTTCAAATTTTAATTTACATCTCCATGTGTCTCTGCTGTGTCTATATCAGCTTGCATCAGGTGGAAAAAGAAGTATGGTTTCAGTTTTATACAGTCTTGGAAATGGTATTTAGATGTTTACTCCAATACAGTTCTATTGAAACTAGCATTTGTGATATAAGACTAAGCATATATCTAAGAACTAAGATATAGCCTTTATAAATTGTATGCAATATATATCAACTATCAGGCATTTTAAACACTTTTCATAGTTATGAAGACCTATGACTCTGTAATTTATCTCATTAGCACACTGATTTCTGCTATTAATCCCAATTTAAATTAGGCCTGTTTATGTAAATCAGAGCAGAATGAGGCACAGACCTCTCAAGATATCATCTTTTTATTCCAAATACAGTAACTGATTCAGAAATAATCTGTCTTGGTTTGGAAATTATTAATACTGAACAAGAATGATATTTCTAGAAATCTGATAAAATCCTTGCATATCATTCCTTTCATCTAAACAGAAAAGATCACAAACTGGTCAACAACATTAAATTTAAGCATGTGCTCCCCATGTCGGATTGTTACCTTTAGCAAAAAGTTTCTTATGAAAACAAAGAAAATAAAGAGAAGACAAAGTAATTTCCTCTATATCTCCAGAGTTATTCTAGCACTGATTTTTAATCGAAAAAACTATTTAATTCAATATTGTCCCAACACTTTTTGCATGAGGTAGCTAAACCAATCCTCCCTGAACTCTTGTAAAATAGTGTAGAAAATTTGTTATAGTTGATATTGATGCAGAGACCTCAAAGGCATACCACGAATAAAAGAAAGTGCATGTCATACATATCTTTTTCATCATTTAACCAAAATATCTGTTAATGCAACCTTCTCATCCTTATTAGGAATGCAGCCTCCAAAACAACCCATGTGCAGCCCACACCAAAATTTCAAATCCAGATTTATATACAAAATTTGGAGGTAATTTTTGTTTTAAAACTTGGTCACCCTAGTTTAAAGATGCATACTGTGGTAGAAATCCATTGAAAGGCTATTGCTTCCTTCTTAACTGTGTAAGGTTTTTAGAACATGGTATTACATTATTTAATATTTTCATTTTCAAGTCAGAAACTTCAATAAAGCCATTTGCTTTAATATTCCGGTAGGAAGAAGTAAGACAAATGAATAATTGCTAAGCATTAAAATAATTCAAACGATAGCGAGCCAGAGAACCAAGGGCAATAGAGCTCATTAGCAAAGAAAGACTTTGGGATCAGGAAGTACTGGGCAACATAAAGAATTTCTTTCTCTTTTTCTTTTCTTTTTCTTTTTTTTTTTTTTTTTTTTTAAAAAAAAAAAAAGGCAAAAAAAACCTTAGACTTTTCCAGGAAATGAACATGAGCATCAAGAGATTGTTTATCCACAGAGGTCAAAAGAGAACAAGAAAAGAAGCAAGACAACTCAACAATGAAGATGGAGTCAAGATTGAAAAGAGCCTAATGCTGTCCCCAGAAATGGAGAAATTCTGCCTCAAATTAAAGATAATGACAGAAATAGTGCAAAGGCAGAATGGATGGTGAAAACAAGGGATGGAGATAAAAGCTTTGAAGGAGGAACTAAGATGCAGAACTTGAGGGACTTAAACAGGGAAGTGGTGAGCAGATATCTCCATCCTAGGATACTGAAGGATTTAATGCATGATAAGTCAGGCTGCAAGGATTTTAAATAACTGTAGTCATTCTTTTAAATTGGTACCATGTGACCGAAATGCAACAAATAGGGCACTGGTGTAAATGCAAGGTAAGGAAGCCATCGAGGCACTACAGGCCCATTAGTCTAAATCAGTAAAAACAAGCTACATTTTAAATGAAAGAATCCTTAAGTATATGGATATAAATGAAAAAAAAAAGAGATAAAATGCATTATGGATTTACAAGGTTAAGCTGATGAGCATCTTTGGTAAAAAATATTTTCTGCTTTACAGAAATGCTGATCCAAACCCAAGCCTGAACTTAATTCAGTAATAAATAATTTAAGGACAGTACGGAGATACAGATTAGCCGGCATATGAGAAGGAATTGTGACTCTGAGGAACTGTTGAGGGCCTCTGAGTCTTAAAAGACAAAGAAGAAGAACCTTACTCTATTCGTTGTTCAATGGATGGAGGCAATTTTTTGATCATGGAATCATAGAATGCTTCACACTGGAAGGGGGTTTTAAAGGTTGTCTGGTCCAACCCCACCCTGCAGTGAGCAGGGGCATCTTTAACCAGATCAGGCTGATCAGAGCCCTGTCCGACAAGACCTTGAAGGTTTTAAGGGATGAGACATTTACCACCATGTTGGGCAACTTGTTGCAGTATTTCATCACCCTCATTGTAATACATTTCTTCCTTATATCTAGTCTAAATCGGCCCTATTTTAGTTTAAAACCATCATTCCTTGTTCTGTTAGCAGGTCTTGCTAAAAAAAATTGTCTCCATCTTTCTTATAGGTCCCCTTTAAGTATTGAAAAGCCACAATAAGGTCTCCACAGATCTTTCTCTTCTCCAGGCTGAACAACCATAACACTCCCATTTTTTCTTTATAGCAGAGATGTTCCAGCCCTCTGATCATCAGCCTTCCTTTCGTCCTGCTCCAACAAGTCCGTGTCTTTCTTGAGCTAAGGAATCCACAGCTGGATACAGTACTCCAGGTGAGGTCTCACCAGAGCAGAGTAGGTGGGCAGAAATACTTCCTTTGACCTGCTGTCCATGCTTCCTTTGATGCAGCCCAGGTTACATTCAGCTTTCTGGGCTGTGAGTACACACTGTTGGCTCATGTCCAGCTTTTCATCCACCAGTATCCCCAGATCCTTCTCCACCGGGCTGCTCTCAGTCACTGCATCACCTAGTCTGTATTGCTGTATGGTGCCAATTGCTGAACCTAGGTGCAGGAACTTACACTTGGCCTTGTTGAATCTCATGAAGAACACACAGTCCTAATTCTCAGGCTTGTCCAGGTCCCTCTGAATGGCATTTCATCCCTTAGGTGTGTCAAACACATCACTCATCCTGGGGTCGTCTGTAGACTTGCTGAGAGTACACTCAATCCCACTGTGTCATCGATGAAGATATTAAAGAGCATCGGTCCCAATTTGGACCCCTGAGGCACACCACTTGTCACCAGTCTCCATCTGGACATGGAGCCATTGACCACTACACTCTGAATGTGGCCATCCAACCAATTCCTTATGTATAAAACAGTCCACCCATCAAATCCATATCTCTCTAATTTAGAGAGAAGGATATTGTAGGGGATAGAGTCAAGAGCCTTACTCAGGTCCGGATAGATGACATCCATAGCCTTTCCCTTGTTCACTGATATAGTGAATCCATTGTAGAAGGCCACTAGGTCGGTCAGGCAGGATCTGCCCTTGGTAAAGGCATGTTGGTTGTTTCAAATCACCTCCCTGTCCTCCACATGCCTTAGTGTAGCCCCTAGGAGAATCTGTTCCATGATCTCCCCAGGCACAGAGGTGAATGGCCTAGTTTGGCTAGGATAGGGTTGGTTTTTCACCTGCAGCCAGGCAGGAGCTCTAACCAGGCAGACAGCCGGGCCAGCCGGGGGTCACTCGCTGCCATGCTGACACCATGCCCAGAGCAGCAGCGCTGGGCCGGGTGTGGGGCCGGGCAGTCTAGGGCTGAGCGGGGCCAGGTGGGCCGGGGGCAGGGACGGGTTCCAGGCCCGGGGGATTCTGGGGCTGGGGGTGCAGCTTCAGTTTGTGCTGTCCAGAGCCCCTATAGTGAGCTGTTTCCTTTGTACAGTCTGTTATCTGTTGTCATACCCATTGTTACTGCTGTTGTTTGCTGTTCCTTCTGCGTTCCTGTAGCAAATTCTCCTTATCTCAACCCATGGGGTTTGTATTTTTCTCCCTTTTTTCTCCCTCCTGGATGGGGGGTGGTGGGTGAGTGAGTGGCTCCGTGGTGCCTGGCTCCTACCTGGGGCTGAACCACCACAGTGAAGCTGGCAGGTCAGTATCCAGGGTCCTCCTTTCTACCCTTTTTAAAAACATTGTTCCCTTTGTCCAGTCACCAGGGACTTCACCTGACTGCTAAGACTTCTCAAATACCATGGAGAGTGGCTTGGCAAGTACATCAGCCATTTCCCTCAGGACTCTGGGAAGCATCTCATCAGATCCCACAGGCTTATGTATGTTCAGGTTCCTCAGGTGGTCACGAACTTCATCTTCTCTTACAGTGGGAGGGACTTTGCTCCCCTGGTCCCCATCTTGTGGTCCATTGACTCAGGAAGTGTGAGGAGAGAGGCTGTCAGTGAAGACTGAGGCAAAAAATGTTGCTGAGTACTTCAGCCTTCAGCTTGCCAATCTTTGCTCATCAGAGGCGACTATACTTCTTTTTACCTTCCTTTTCTGGATGATATACCTGTGGAAGCCCTTCTTATTATATAATGTCTTACGGGCAAAAAAACAGACTTGGTGCTATATAATATCAGGTAAAGTACGTCTTATATTCACTGTATGAGGCCTTGGAGATGGTATCTGTTATACTGTATACTCTTCATACTGAGATACATGCACTGAACTGGAACTAATACTGAGAGGAACCACATAAAGGACTCTGAGGATTGGAGTAACTATCAATAGTTACTGTCTATTTAGTTGCTAGATAGATTAATTAACTATCTAACTTCATTTCCTTAGCAAAGGGTAAAGCCACCCTTGGTAGCTTTTTTAGGAGAAAAAACAAGAAGAGAAGTGATTTTTTTTATTCTATTTTTAGGGACATATTAGCACAAAACCTTACAGAATTTAATTTGCCATTAAGCATTTACTGTGGAAATGATAAGTTTTCTAATTGTCATTGTAGAGAGATTATAGAACACCTTTTTAATAGATACTGTGGACAAAAATCCTAAATCCCTTTAGGGTGGACCTTTGAAGATTTATAACAGCTTATAAGTAATTAACCATGGTGGACTGTTTTTGGTGACCCAGGGAGCTACTTCTCTCTGTATATCCTAATACTTGGAGTATTCTCAAAATTTAGTCTTGAGTATGTAAGGGAATATCCCCTTTCTGTTCAGCAAAACACCGAAGGGTGTTATTTTTTGATACATAACTAAGTCTAATTAATTTCAAATGCATTTCAACAGGTAGTTCTTCCTATGCATGTACGTATGCACACAAAATGTATGCAAATGTCATTCCTAAAAATTCTGAAAAAATTGCAGATTATGCTACTAAGATAAACTACCAACCTGTGAAAATAATTTTAATATTTTTCAGTAGATAGAATATTAGATGTATTTTGTCAAAAAATTCAATTTAAACTACTTTCAAAACAACGAGAAATAACAGTGAATGCCACAGGTATCACAAAAACATTTATTAAGACTGTAAAATAAAAAAAACAAAACTTTTGTGATGCTGTAAACACAATTCAGTTGATCCTGCTAATTTTTTATTTTCAAGAGATAAGAACACTGTGTTCAATGCCACTTGCTTTTGTGTTTGCTTGAGTGTAATTAGATAGTTCTCTTTTTTTCAGAAGAAAATAATAATTTGAAAAAACATCCATGAAAGACACAATGCTTCTGAGGTGTTCTCAGAACCTGAAGCATGCACTGATAAAATGGGAATACTCGGGGGGAAATTTATTTCACTTGTAATTCATTTGGTTCCTGCCATAATTGGACAAAGCAGTTGAGTAGCTGCCAGAGAAAATGAGAAGCTGAGCACTCAGTCACCACCCCTGCAATTCCAAAATTTTAATTGCATCATTCACTGAGAGACTTTGGGGGGGAAAAGTTCTGAAGATGGAACATGTCATGAGTATTGTATTGCTGACAGAGTCTTTTTTCTTATTCCAGACATCTCAATCACTGCCAAACAGCACAACGCAGCTCCAAGGAGTGCGCCGCCGGTATGAACAGCTCCTGCGTCAGTCACTGGGGAAATGCAGGGAAATTATGCAGATGAAGAACGCAATCATGTGGATCTTCAGGGAAAAAGAACAATAACATTCCTCAGTTATGTTTGATTATTTAAATGAAGCTGAACCTTTCATGTGCACAAATTGCAATAGCGGTGTCCTACTGTCTCATTTGTAAGTACTTGATTGAGATGTTGGGAGCCAGATTGACAGGGCATCTAGTTAATTTTGTAGACACTCGCTGTCATGAACAAAATTCTTGCCTAACTCTTCCTCTACATCAGCTTTCCTTCGGGAGAGCCATTGGTGCATTGTTATAGCCACCAAAGTCTTCATGACATTGAGATACTTGGCAGGTGAATGCAGCCTAAGCCCTGCCAAGGTTCACAAAATAATCACCTACTTTACCTGGAAGTCCCAAGCTAATAGATGTGCTAAGATATGAAATAATTAACATCACATTGGCCTAGAAGAAGAAAATTAAATTGCACACAAGGCCATTGCTTTTAGTTCAGGGTAGATAATCATGTGGAGGTGCTAGAGCTGGTTTCCTGCCACTGTGCCAATTAATGTTTTAATCACTAAATCAGTGTTTTCTAAACTTATGGGGAATATCTGCAGGGTAGAGACAGGAAGGTGTTGTGGTTTAGCCTCAGCTGGGAGCTAAACCCCAGTAGCTGCTGCCCACGTTAGGGGAGGAGAATGGGGAGGAAGAGAAAACAAAAAAACATGCATTGAGATAAGGACTGTTCAATAAAGCAACATAGAGAAAGGAGAGACAACAATAATAATGATAATATCAGTGAAAGAATATATAAATCAAGTGATGATAAACCCCTTACTGACATGCAGTAGCTCTCCCTACCCCACCCACAAGCTAGCCTGCCAAAACACAAATGCTACTCCACCCCTCCTCATATCTAGAGGGCATGGGGTCAGTATGGGACCAAAGGCACCATTGGCTGGGTCGGTTTTTTACCCTGGCTGTAGCCCCACCCAGCTGCAGCCACTTGTGAAAATTAACCCTACTCCGGCTGAACCCAGGGCAGAAGGGGAAAGGCACAAATGAGGAAAATTACTGCTTCTTGTGATGAGGAAAGAGGGCTAGCTGGCTTGTCTTCATTTGCAATGGTGGGTGAAGGCTAGCTGGCTTTCCATGGGCAAAGTGTAGAAGGTGTAGGACTCACCTGTGAGGGGTCAGCATTTTACAGGACAGAGGTACTCCACAGAAGTTATTGCTGCATATCTGTTTTTCTGGCAAGTCCTGTACCTGTGTTCTGGGTGAAGTAGAATACTTCTTAAAGGCATGAATAAAAATTCCCTGTTCTGGGATACTGTTGGGCTCAGTTTGCAGCATTCTGCTCATGCAATCCTGGTGAGTAATCCTAGTGCTGAACTATTGACTGTCACCCCCTCTTACATTTAAAACAGCTTGACAGGTTCCTGTCATTTGAAAGGAAGAGCTTTAGTGTTGTAAATCCCTGAGAACATTAGGATACTAACAAGAAATACAGCTTAAACTACTCTCTTCTTCAGTGGTATCTGCCACATTGACAATCCAAATCCCTGTTCAAGGAATTTTGAGCCCCCACTTGTTGACTGTTTAACCGTCCTCATGCTGAGGTGGCTAATATGAGTGATTTGCATTTCACAGTGTAGAAGACCATATAGAATTTAGGTCTCTGAAATCCCCTAGGTTTTCCTGTTCTTTTGGGGTATTTTGGGACTGGGACTCATCATACTGAGAATGATAACAGATAGATAACATTTTTTAAGCCAAATGAGTGATCTCCACAATAACTTTCAGCCAAAGTTGGAGAAATTTCACAGCAAACAGATGAAATTCAGTAAGTTGCAACATGACACAGAAGTGTCCTAGAATTTTGCTAGCACAACAGATGTATTAAACCTTCCACAGTCTAGTTTTTGTTTGAAATAACTTAGCAAAGAGCAATTCCTACTAATCCTATGCAAAAAACCTCAAACAAAACAGATTTAGATTCAAATCTGACTAATACCTATAATAATTATTGTTTCAGACTTCTTCAGGGGCACTTGCATCAGCTATCAGTACTGAAATGTTGTGATTGAAAACTACTTTAAGTTTAAGGTTCATTAAAAATAAACAGTGGAATTGGGTACATTGTCTTACAATAGAAGTTATGAATAAGTGTGTATTTTTCAAATAACCAATTCTTAACTCAAAATTCGCCATTATAGTTTTATTGAAACTTTATTATCCTTGCTCCTTTCCCATCATTGTTCTGAAATACTGTTTTTCAAATAAATACAATGACAGACATGCTTAAGAATGTTCCTTTGGTTTATAAAAGAAGGCGCATGGAAAAAAATCTGCTTAAAATGAATCACAAAGCAGTAAACTGGTCTGAGATTTAACAGCTTCTGAATTTCTCATTAAATGCTTCCTCCGTTTTTCTGATAGCACACATTTGAAGGCATTTGGCAAAACACTCAAGAGCTTAGGGCCATGTTCTAATCTGGACATAATATGTAGCTTTTATTTCATTTTTTCTCTCCTGAAAGACTATGTACAGTTGGCATGAAATCTCACTGGAAATTCATTTCTTTGACTTCTCTTATTTTTAAATGGGAAATCTTGCTGTTAAGGCCTTAGCTAAAAAACTTGCCTGTCAGTCCTGTTTCTTACTTATAGCTGTCATTGGGTTAAGACATTATGAGTGTCTGTGACAGGTGATAAGGAGGTGGTACCTGAGGCAAACTGGCAGAGTACAGGATTTACTTTTTTAATTGCTGGCATAGAATAATTTTTAACTGTTGCATACGTTATAAATAGAAGGCCATGTATTCTGCATACTTCATATGTACAAGTTAATGAGTATAACTTCATACATGTAAGTTAACGTAATTAACTTACATTAACAAATGTAAGTTTAATAAAACCTGATTAGCTGAAGGATATGTGATTAATCTCAGGTGATAAAAGAATTATG
>NW_008625334.1:0-3204 GCF_000691845.1 Merops nubicus | reverse complement strand
TGAGCCTGCTGAACTGTCACTCTGTCATGTTTAAATACTCCTTTTGTAGATGAAAAAGGAAATAATATGAACTATCATGTGGAATGATGTTTTCTTTCATTGCATTTTTGTTGTGTGCAGCAAAGCTAACTGCTTCCCATTTGAGCAGTGATAAGTAACAAAGGACAACAGTTTGATGTAATTAGAATTTAAATGGACCATAATAAATTATTTCCTTGTTAGTCTGATTTTTATTTTTTTTGTAATTGACTTGCTTCTAATAGTTTGTTGTCATGCTTTGAAATGTGATGCAAAGTATATTCAGCCCAGTAGTTAAAAGAAGTGAATATAACTTTAAAATCTACTTCATATTTAAAATGTATGGCTTGTCTATTGTTTCTCAGAAAGCTGGAAAAGCTTTATATTTTCTATATATATGTCGTGTATAAGTATAGAGGAATAACACAAATAGCATAGGAAACATGCAGCTTATGAAACTTGCTTAAATGATTAATGTCTTTTATCCCACAGGACTGTTTTTTCCCCCATTGTCTTGGGTGAACATTGCAAAAGTAATTTTGTCAGCAAAATACATAACCTGTAGAATTAACCATTCACCTAAATGCTCAGCGGGACATCTGAGCCTCAGCAATTTGCTTTCTGGATGCAATTCTATCAGAATATTGAAAGAGTTAGATACACAGACAAGGGAGGCAGGGGAATTGTTGCTGCAACATAGAAAGTCTGGCAAAAAGGAAGAGAAGGTGGGGTGGCTTCTAGGTCCTTTTTATTGCATATTTATTTAAGGATTTCCTCCTCCTGCCCACGTTTATGTGATAGTTGCTCCTCCACCTGATCTGATTCATTGAATGCAGCTAGTTGGATGTAGACTGCAGTCAATCTGCATGATGCAAGGGTAAGAGACTTAAAAAAACCTTTGACTTTTGAGTAAACTAATGGAGAGCTCTTGCTTTTTAAGACTGGGAGGGAGAGCTCCTAATGCCTTGCCTAAGCAGTCTTTCCTCAGGCAAACTCAGTGATGATGGAAGCTGTCTGGGAGAACGGCAGTGCTATGGCAGCCACCACTACCTGTTTTATCTCAAGCCTTGCATACAGGACCAGTGATACACAAATTCATTACTGCAGTCATGACATGGGGGTAGCTATTGGTACCCCGTTGCTTTTTGGCTGGCTGGCAATTCTTGGGGATTTGTCTCACTGGAGTACAGTTGAAGTTATTGTAGGTTTGCTGTACACCCTGAGAAATAAGTTGTGGCTGTTAACCAGTAGGAATATCTTACTGTTTCAGCTGTACAGAAAAGTTCCCTGACTGTTCTGAGCAGTAACAGAAGATCTTTGTTGTGAAATCACAAGAAATCTCTTTCTGGCACCCAAGAATCTTGTGCTGCAACTGCTTTGTATGCCAAATATGTTTCCCATGTGAACATATTATAAATCATCTGTGTTTTATTAGAAAAGCACTACCAAGTTCTGAGAAGGGGTACTCTCAGTAGGTTCAGTTGTTTGTTCCCGCCTTAAAAGACCAATGTTGAAAACTGTTGTGTGAGCAGGAATTCCTGGCAAAACAAACCCCCGGGAATGCTGGAGACAGAACTGTTTCTCTCGGCTAATAAACACTGCAGGTTCTTGTTAGAGTAGTCCAGCCAGCACCAGGGTGACTGCCCAAAACTTTGCACTAATTGCCAAAATGGAAGAATATATGCATTTCATGAAGAAGGTGTAGTACAGCACTTTCGCTTCAAGGTGCACATACCTGTAGGGTCATGGGCTATGCCCAGCACTCATGGCACCAGGAGAAAGGCTGCTTTTAGATTCAGTGAGTTTGGAATGACTGCCCTACCCCTTCAACAGTTCTTTACTGTAATGAAAATATTAAACTCTGAATATTTACCCTTTTTTCCCCCTCTCATTAACCTGAACAGCTTGTTCAAACTAGATGTACTAAAACTACTGGCAGATACGCACAGCTGTCCAAGGGACTGAAATCAATGGAAGAGGGAAAAGCAACCTGCTCAACATCACTCTAACTTTTTATCACAGATAAGGAAAATTTTGGTTATATTTCACTAGTAGAGACCGAGGCTGATCCCTTTGAATCCACAGAGATAATGCTGTATCCTTGAACTCAGTGGTGGTGTGGTGAATTTGTGGGGGAGATGTCAAGAGAGAAGTCTGTACTGTAGGATTTGAGAGAGCCTTTGGTTTTAAAAGAATCAAAGATACTGAGGAGACATTGAGATTAAAAAGCGGGACTTTATTTTGTTTCTTTTTTTCAGATAAGACCACACAATAAATTCCAATGGAATTTTCATGGTAAAAGTGACTTTTCAGCAACAGATACTGTCTAAATCCCAACATACTCTCTTAAAACCCACAAATGAGAAATAGGAGTCCTCGTCTTTCAGTAAGGGATATGACCTTCTTGCTTTAACACATTTAGTAACCAAGATAAAAGAGCAATTCCACTGTGAAACAAGAAAAGCAAAGGGCTTTTTGTTTACTGCAATGTACAAAAGCTGCAGTCAATTTTTGTTGGAGTGAAAAACCACTCTTTGCAACGCCATCTTCTTGGGTTGTTAAATGACTTTTTTTTTTTTTTTTTAAATTTGAATTGTCCAGAGAACTTGTTTTCCTTTTGCATAAAAATAATGTTAAAATAATTTGGGGAAAAATTTCTGTGAGAAGTCAGAAGACACATCCTAGCTTACAGCACAGGATGCTGAGGTGGGATACTTGGCCTGAAAGTCTTGTTCTAAACTAAAGCAGGGCTTTTTTTGGCACAGTTTTTTATCTACTTCTATGTGATGTAAAAATTGGGCAACAGTCCCTGAGTTTTGACGAGAAACTTCATTCTGGATCTGACCAATATCAGTTTTGCAAATGTTTTCTAGTATGTGATATGTTTTGACCAAGAGAAAGAAGTTAATTTTCCATGGGAAAATATAATTTCTTAAAATAGCTATTAAAATGTCTTAAAGGAGGTCTTACCTGAGCTAACAAGCTATAATGCAGGTATAAAGCAACAAATGCAGGTATCTAGCAGTTGAAGGCAAACCTTTAGGTTAAAAGATATTGAATTTATTTATTTTTTTTTTATTGCCAGGATTTCTGAGCATAAATATGTGAGTAGAAAGCCATAAACGTAACATGTGAAAGTGAGAAATCTAGAATTGCCTTGGGAAAACAGCAGAGCACTATGGGGGG
>NW_008625333.1:0-1198 GCF_000691845.1 Merops nubicus | reverse complement strand
TGGTGTGGTTTTGGCATTTTCGGTGTGGTTTTGGTGTATTTTGGGTGGTTTTGGTGCGTTTTTGGTGCGTTTTTGGCGTCTTTGGTGGTTTTATGGTGGTTTTGGGGTGGGTTTGGTGTTTTTTGGCATTTTTGGTGTGGTTTTGGTCTGGTTTGGGTGGTTTTTGTGTGGTTTTGGCGTTTTTGGCATTGTTTTGGTGTGTTTTTGGCGTTTTTTGGTGTGTTATTGGCGTTTTGGGTGAGTTTTTGGCGTTTTTTGGTGTGTTTTTGGTGTGGTTTTGGCGTTTTTGTTGATTTTTTTGTTTTTGGTGTTATTTGAGTGGTTTTTTTGCATTTCTGGGTTTTTTTGGCGTTTTTTTGGTGTGCTTTTGGTGTGTTTTTGGCATTTTTTGTGTGTTTTTGGTGTGGGTTTTGCGTGGTTTTGGCGTTTTTTTGTGTGTATTTGGCGTTTCTGGTGGGTTTTTTTGTGGTTCTGGTGTGGTTTTGGTGTTTTTGGTGTGTTTTTTTGTGTCTTTTTGGCGTTTTTGGTGTGGGTTTGGTGCGTTTTTGGCATTTTGGTGTGTTTTTGTTGTGGTATTTTGTGTGTTTTTGGCGTTTTGGTGTGTTTCCCGTGTCTCTTTGGCGTTTTTGGTGCGTTTTTGGTGTGTTTTTGGCGTTTTCGGTGTGTTTTCGGTGTGTTTTTGGTGTGTTTCCTGTGTCTCTTTGGCGTTTTTGGTGTGTTTTTTTTTGTGTGTTTTTGGCGTTTTTGCTGTGGTTTTGGTGGTTTTTTTGTGTGTTTTTGGCGTTTTCAGTGTGTTTTCGCTGTGTTTTCGGTGTGTTTTTGGCGTTTTTGGTGTGTTTTTGGTGTGTTTTCTGCATTTTCAGTGTGTTTTTGGTGTGTTTCCTGTGTCTCTTTGGCGTTTTTGGTGTGTTTTTTTTGTGTGTTTTTGGCGTTTTCAGTGTGTTTTCAGTGTGTTTTTGGTGTGTTTTTGGCGTTTTCGGTGTTTTTGGTGTTTTTTTGTGTGTTTTTGGCGTTTTTGGTGTGTTTTCTGCATTTTTGCTGTGTTTTTGGTGTTTTTTTTTGTGCGTTTTTGGCGTTTTCGGTGTGTTTTTGGTGTTTAATTCGTGTGTTTTTGGCACTTTCTCCGTGTTTTCTCCGTTTTTGACGTTCCCGCCCCCGGCAGCCGCGGGATTACCGGAGCTTCGCGCGGCGGGGGGGC
>NW_008625332.1:0-605 GCF_000691845.1 Merops nubicus | reverse complement strand
GATATAGGTGGCTTAGGGAGAGAGGAACAGTAGTGAAATCAGAACTATCTGCAATGACAATGCTGACAGCAGATATAGGTGGCTTAGGGAGAGAGGAACAGTAGTGAAATCAGAACTATCTGCAATGACAATGCTGACAGCATAAGTAGAATCCTTTTTACCTTTAATTTGAATGATTTAGGCCAACCATTTTTTCTGCTTAAGTATTTCAATTTGATACAGTGTTGTTCAGTTCCTGTCCTAAGCTTGTGCACTCTTCCCAGTTCCAAGGTCTGCTCTATCCCAGAGCCAGATGTAGCCACATGCTGTACTGAGGATACTGTTACTAAAAGCTGTAATACAAACTGGTGATTGGGAGTGATTCAGTTGCTCTTCTTGTTGCTAATTCCTTTCCTATGAAATATATTTTGTAATATCTTTATTTACATGTTGTTTTTATTATTATTTACAGCACTACACTCTTAGCAATTGAATTATATGATAAATATCTAAAAGCTAACAAGTATTATGGTGTTGGTTTTTTTTTTAATTAAAAAATGGAACTAACAAGTAATACATTTCAATATAGAGCAGTATCAATGTATATACATATATATATATATATA
>NW_008625331.1:19433-63895 GCF_000691845.1 Merops nubicus | reverse complement strand
ATATATAAAAATTATATGTTTCAGAAAAGTTCTTAACCAATGATTCTATGTTAATTGTATCCTAGCAATGGACATTTGGAAGAAAGTTAATGCTGTAGGGCTTTTTCTTTATTCCTGATTTCTTCTACAGGAGACACCAAGTTTATTGAGTTAAATGTGTCCCATAGCTGGGGAGGAGTGTTTACTACTCTCTAATAGAGAGTAATAGAGTAAAAGAGAGTAATAGAGTAGACCAAACATTGCACAAGCACAGAACAGTCTCTGTCAGATTACAGTCTAAACAGACCTCTGAATTTTTCAGTATTATGTGATTATACCTGGCAACTCACAATACTGAAAGAAACTAGCTACTGACTATCAACTAGAAGAGACTGGCTGGTGTTGATTTAGATAATTCCGAAACAGATGTTATTTCTTCTTTTTTTCCATTAACATTTTTCTGATTTTTTTTAATCTAGTACACAATATCTGTAAAATATTCACTATGTCTTTAAGCTACTAGATTCACGACCAGTATTTTTACCTGTTCTCTGAAATGTTTTTGGATTTAGTTACAATGACGTTATTACTTGAAATCCAGCAATGGCTTTAACTTTATATAAGTTTGCAGAAAGATAAACTTAAAGCTGAGTAAAATCAGGGATTTGGACTGTAACCAAATCTCTTAATCTCAACTAATTGACTGCTTTACAGTCACAATTAATGACACAATGAGTGAAGAAAAGGAAGAGTAAAATAATAAGTAGGACCCATCTGTACAATGAAATGAATATCCTAAAGGCAATTTAACCATACACTACATAGTATGTAGACAAGCAATGAGGTATGCTTTGTTTATATATATCTTTTGTAAGGAAAAACTTCATGGAGTGTTGAAGTTTCAGAGATGCTGCAATTTATGGTGAACTGATGATGGAAGAGCCCTGTCTTAGAATTCTTGAATGACACATGAAAGATGGTCGTGATCTTATTCTGTGGCAAGACGACTCAAAACAATAAATTGTGGTAATTCCACTCCCAAGTGCTTCATTCATGACAGGACAGATTGAGCCTAGAGGGCAGAGATAGCAATAAATAGTTCTCTCACTGGAAGTCATTATATGTCAAATAGAGGCACAACTCCCCACAGCTCCCTGTTCATACTTGCAGGCAAATCACAATGTATGTTTTTCAGATTATTTCCATTAATAGTAGCTCAGGGGACCATGGATCTGTTTGCCACACTTGTCTTACTTTCATTGCAACGTGAAGCTCCTATGATAGAAGCATCATAACACTTTCCCTCAGGTCTGAGCAATTGCTCAGGATACTTTGTGCAAAACTGCATCTGACAAGGCATCCTCCACACTGTTTTCTCTGAACAAGAAGTTATATGAAATATACTCCTAGTAGTTTCCAAGAAAAATCTATAAATCAGGAATAACTGAATATGCCCATTAGGTACCATGAGACTGTTAGCAATTATATATAGCAGTGTAGGTATCAAACAAATGCAACGTTTAGTAAATGACAAAGTGAGACAATGCCTTAAAATAGAGTACATGTTACCTTAAGATAAAAATGCTTCACTTTCAAAGAGCTGCACAGAATTTTAATTAGGTAGCTACTACCACAGTGGAATCATGTAGTAAGAAGTCATATGACAGTCTCTGGGAAGAGGCAGGAGTGTTAGTAGTTTGTTTTTTTTTTTTTTACCAAGATCACAATCTTTTACTGCATCTACTGGGAGACAAGTGAGGAAATTTTTGACTAATATAGAATTTATAAATCAGAGAGGTTATAAAACTATTATTGGAAAAGTGTTGGGTCTGGAAAGTACATCGTGAGAACTGCCTTAACTGGGAGTCTTCATACTGGGATTACCATAGTTTTTTTGAGTTTTGGAATTTCTTTGTCTCCTTTGTGTTGCAAGCAGCAGGAAACATTGCTTTTTTTCTCAAGTTCTTTCCTCCCTTTTCAGTAGTATCCTGTCATAAGGTTGGTTGGTCCTGAGGGCACCTCGAGCCTGAGAAAAGCCAGCTCTGAGCCTGCTCTCTGAAGCAGTTCTTGGTTCCCCATTTCACCTCTGTGTCCCTCCATGCCCACTACCTGATCGCTGCTGTAGCCTCTGCCCAACAGTCAATAAGAGCACCTTCCTATTCTTGCCAGCACATTGGAAGGTTCTCTGCTCATTATAGCAAGGGCAAGGTGTTTCCAAGCTTAGAAAATTGTTTTCCTTTCCTAGTTTGAGCTCCTTTTCTGACTGACATGACACAAGGTAATAGTGCCCATGTATCACTTTTATGTGGGGAGCCACATGGCTGCTTGGCATAGTGGTGGGCTTCGCAAGGTCTCTCCACAGAAGGATGGCATGTCCACATAGGTGAAATGAGGTGGCCAGCTGAATTTATGACAGAAACAACAAGTGTATAGGAAATAATTATCTTATGGACTACGACAGAACTTCATGTATTACTAATGCACCTTTTTTAGCCTGAAGTCAATCCTTATATTTTAAGAGATATTAAGAAGTTAGAAACATCAAGGAAAAAACTAACCATGAGGACTTCAGATGTGGGCTAGTAAAAGACAGCATTTTTAAACTGCTGTCTTTCTGCTCTCCTTTCAGCTGGGAATAGAAGTTGGTAAAATAATGTTCTTTTTACTACACAAAGTTCTTGTGGCAGGGTTATAGTATCTTTTTCTGTTAAGGTCATCACACAGCCTATACTGTTTGTATGCATATAAACTATTGAATTGTGCTTACTGTTTTATTTCAAGCCTTACCTAGAAAAAGATTACTTTCAAAGGCAGCTGACATTAATGGATTATAGAAATCATGGAGCTTTTTATGTTGGCCTCTGTAGGAACTGTTTTAACTGAAAAACACTTCTGTTATCACTGTTCTCTGAAATTACTTGTGTGAAGATTTCAAAAATAAGCAGCTTCAAAGCTTTAAAAGACAGTCTTTTACTTAGTAAAGGTTTGGAAATAGATTGTTATCATTAACATTGATAAAGAAAGATTTAATTAAATCTCTGCAAATATTGTGAAGGAAGTTTTTCACTTTATTTCCTGTGAAATGTGCTTCAGAAGAATTGAGATAAGATTGTTCGTGATTACTGTAGTAGTCTCAGGACCAAAATATGCTATCATATGTTTTAACTCTTAACTGATAACTATAAAGTACTCATAAATGGCTGAAAATTTAAGCATTATTGACAGTCAACAATATATAAGGAAAATGTAGTAAAGCGTTTCAAATGCTTTGCCTAGTTTTGGTATTGCTTGGCTCCAACTATAAAAATATGTGACTAAGTAAACTATTTAGTATTTTGATATCAAAGCATTCACTGATGTGGGGATGTTGTTGTGCTAGGCAGCCACTATGCTTCTGAGCACATGACTATATGCATGTCTGTGCTCAATAAGTAAAATATTTTCAAAATCTGGCCCCAAATTTAAGATTTCTAGCCAAGTCTGTGTTTAGCTCCCATTGAATTTCAGTATGATCTGTGTGCCAAATTCTTTAACTTCTTTCCCTTGTTTCCACAGCTTTAATGTGATGATAATTTTTATTAATTTCACTCTCTTCATTTTTTTTTGGTCTGATATTAAGGAATGCTTTGTTTCAAGATACTCCTAAATGTAGGCACATCCTTGTGAGACTTGCCAGACTTAAGTTAGTAATCAGTACTCTACTATTAAATGCAACATAGAAAGAAGGCAGCTCTTTATTTTTAGGTTGCATCCCTTGCAGTATTACAATTTGAACACTAGCAGTTCATAGGTGAAAAATACCCTTGCTGATGGATTAAGGTCAGGTGGGGATAATTTAGTGGTATCTTTACACAGGATAAAACACCAGATGGATATTATTGCAGACTGCATAGTGGTATGAAATTTACTTCAGGAGAAACAAATTACTGTTAGTCTCAGTTAAGCTATAGTACATGCATTTCAACATACTTGAAATCACATAGCAATTTCTCTGTGTTTTGGAGCACTGATAATCCAATGTTCATTTATTATGATCAGAGAAATACACTGAATTCTCCCAAAAAAAAGTCAGCCAAGGGACAGACTAAAATATTTTTATTGATATTCTTATCAATATCTACAGTCTTTTAATGCTTGAAAAGTAGAATGCAATATGCAATGTCCACTCACAAACTTCCTCAAAAGAAGCATAGGGAATACTTTGTCTCACTTTCAGGTATTCAGACTCCCACAAATAAGAAAAAAGGAAACTTTTTTACGCTGAACTTCTTCAGAACTCCTGTACTGGTATGTTGATTAACATCAGAAACTTTGAAGAATATTGTCATGGTTTAGACCCAGCTGGGAGCTGGGCACCAAATGAGGAGAAAGGGGAGAAAAAAATGCAAAACCCCATGGGTTGAGGTAAGGAGAATTTAATACAGCAACACAGAAGGAGCAATAAACAACAGTGATAACAATATATAAAGCAAGTGGTACAAAGAAACAGGCCACATTAGCTCCTCACAGAAATTACACCACAACCGTGGCCCATGACTCCAGCCTGGCCTGATCACAGCCCTTCTGTCACAGCCATGAGCATCAGCATGGTGTTGAACAACCTATCAGCTGGTTTGGATGTCTATCCACTTATGCTATTTTTAGAGAACACATTTTTCCTTTCCAGATACAAATAAATCCTGCATAAAGCATTAAGTTCTTTTAAATTATTACTGTTTTCCTCTGCGTATTCTAAATATGATGATGAACAGACTTTCAAAGATACTGAAATATCTCAGTTTAATCAAAGCTCAAGAAAGCCATTTGTGTAGTTTCTTTTCCCATTTTTTATTCTCTATACTCACTCACTGCATTTTATTTCAGATTAGATTTTAATGCAACACAGTTTACAAAGCCCAGGAAATGGAAAGTGCTGAAAATAAACCAGCTACAGCTGTGCAACAAGTTTCCTGGAAAGACTAGAACATAGAAGGATATACTGAAAGATCTTTCTTTCAATGGAAAAACCTCACCATTTCATTACTTCTAAAGCTTTTAGTTGTCCTTCTGCAGTGGCCTCAGTGCCAAAATAGGCAAAAACTATCAAAATTAAATTCTCTATGATCAAAATTCTTTGACCTAATTGATCCAACCTGAGCTGCACCAAACTCCATGCTCTTGTCCCTGCTAAGAACAGTGTCCTCATTTGTTACAGACATTCATATGTAAAGAAATGCAAAAAGATAAATACACATCCTTCAGTCTGATTCAAAGGTTCAAAAACAGTATCTTTCTAGATACTGAGATACAGCTGCACAAATAAATACTGCTCCTACAAAGTGCGCTCTGGGTCCACTCTGTACCCAACAGCAGACATAGGATGGCATGCCAGAGTACTTGCCACAAGATTTGCACAGAAGAGACACCAGTTTAGCCCTGACACTGGTCTCTGTGCATGTGTTCAGATACAGCTTATGAATAAGATCCAGAAAGTATCCATGAGTGCATCTTTCACACACCAATCAAAAAAAGAAAGATGTAAAACTTCCAGGGATAAGCTGATGCTTGTTTTTAGTACTCTGGAATATTGAGCATGTACCTGACCAAGAACTAACAGCTTATTCAGCAGGTCTAATCCAGGCTGGCCTATGAACTGCTTGTATCTGGGCCAGTGCTTTTTCTCAGGGAAGGAAAAAGATCTCAGGCTCCCAAGCACTCATCAGGTTCCTGAGCATCTGACCCATTCCCAAACAACAAACACTCTCCAGACAACTACGTGTGAAGCTGTGACAGCAACACGATGTGCTGCTGCCATCCAAAGGGGGCTTGGTCTGGGCAGTGACAACTTCTGCTATGGCTCTTTCTGCTGGGAAAATCCTGATCCAGCCCTTGCAGCAGCTGAAGCTGGAACAGTCAGTGTTTGTTAGCTGTAGTCACGCAGCAGGCAGGCAGTCTGTAGGCCTGTTGATCTGGCCATTAGGCCTGTAAAAAGTAGAAAGATTTAAAACTATCTCAGAAAGAATTAAATAGAAAGCATATAATGAATATGTCAGCACAGTCTTATGGAAACAAATGTGATATCCTTGGAGGGGATTTCACTTAACAGTGGATAAAGACAGAATAGAAACACAATATTGGCTGAACCAAGAAATTCATATGAGTGCTGTGCAACAGCCTGATTTAAAAATGAGGAGTAGATACACTATCTATCAAGCATAAATTAAATGGATTAAAATTTATACAATTAACTGATGACAAAATGCCATTCTCAAGGGGAACCATCATAAAATAGATGTATTTCTAGCATTTACAAAGCCTGATAATGGACTGAAAGCTCTCAGTAATGAGAAGTACATAATGGCAATCCAGTAATATTTGCAGATGACACAGAGCTGACAAAGTGGTAAATACTGATAAGGCAAGAGCAATCAGAGAGACTGCTCTGAATTGCTTGGCAAATGTGCTTAAGCTCAAAGTTTCAGTACATCAAATGCAAAGTAATAGATCTATGACAGGAACAGTATTCTGTGTCCTAGAAACCATACGGTTAGAATGTAGAATTACTTCTGCAAAACCAGAATTCTAATGAGATGACAGTAGGGTAATGCATCTACTCCTGGGTTCTGTAAGTTTAGAAGGATGGTAGAAATGAGACAATGCTGAGAACAGTAGAGAAAAATTAATGAAGGACTTGGGAAAGTATTTACATCTTTGAAATTAAGATAATTATGAAAATATTTGTTTACAAGGTATGAGTCTTTACAGGCAGAAACTAACAATCATTCAGCAGCCCTTTAATCTCGTGAAGAAGGGCATAATAAAACCAGTGATTGAAAAAACAAATCCGAACTAAAAAATAAAGCATAATTTCCTGTGACAGTGATTAAACTATGAAAATCAATTAACAAGGGTAATACTGCCGTTTCTGTCTCTTGTTATCTTTAGACAAGATTGCCTGTCCTTTAAGAAGAAAAGTTCTAGCTAAATACAGTGGGATGAACTCAGCACAGGGGTATTTTTTTGAACAACTCAGTCTCATTCAAAAAAACCAGCAGTTCAGATGATCTGTTGTCCCTTCTACAATAAATTATGAGCATCTTAAGATCCTAATTAATCATTTGCAACACTTTCTTTTCAGTATGGATTTTTACCCTTTGTGGTAGATCTCATCCAGGCTTCCATCCAGTGCACAAGGCATATAGCACACCCTTCCCTTCAATATTGTTTAGTTCAGTATTTAATGTCTGGTCTGGCACTTGATACAACTCACAAGTGCATTTCTCCTCTTCTTGCCAGTTGTCTTCTTTAGCCTGACAATAGTTATACCAGCACCTCTCCAGCACCAGTTGCTCATTTTAATCAGTTCTTGTGGTTTAATATTACCATTACCCTGCTGCTGTTTATTCTGTATGCTGCTTGTAAGTCTGAGAGATATCTCCTTTGAAAGTGTGGAAGCACATCATGATGCAGAACTGCTCTAATTCTTTAAGTTCTTTGCTTAAAACCAGAAAGTGGAAGAAGTGCTATGGACCATTTACACATGAGATTTTGCCACCACCTCGCAATGGTTTGTTCTGGGTTTTTGTTTTTTTTTTTTTTTTTTTCCCCTTAAATAGATTTCTTGCCTTCTTGTACATAGACGCAGTGAAATCATTTCTCATGATCATCAAAAGATCTGCAAAGAGCAAATATCATTTCAAGTTCTTCAGGTAGCACCCACTATATAGTGTTTATTTTATTTCATCTTCCTAATGTTCCCAGAGGACATGTCTGGGGATACAAACTTCCCTCTATTCCACAAAACACTTTCACATGGAACAGCACCTGTGAAACATCCACTCCACTATGCCAGAAATAATGTGCATGCTGGGAGTGCTGACATGACAAAACCAATCCAGTGCAATTAGGAGAGGAGTACTGAAGACATGGAGGCACAAGTAAGAATCTAGAAAAAATGTACAACTGTGTTACTGTTGTACTGTGCCTTAAAAACTTGCAATGTTGAAGAGAAGCTCATGAGTTTCAGCACTGTGCTATGGCTGAATGACTTACAGTTTGGTGTTGATGGAGTAGTGAAACTGGTATCTGGATATATCTGCATTTCCCTGAATTGAGCAGTAGAGTAATATTGCCAATAGAGTAATCCTAGCAATTCAATGGTCAGCATGCACTATTAATATTTCAGTGTGCACATTTTGTGAAACTGCATGTATGAATCGCATGCTTCCACTGGAATTGTGTGAACCATACTTGATTTCACCACCTCCCTGCAAAGCTGCCATTAAAGGGTTATATTATAAAACTACAACAGAGAACTGTGTTTGTTGTACTCTATGTATATTTTTAAAGGCAACTTTTTTTTTGATTTCTGAGTATCTTTATTTATACTAATGTTTCTTGCCTATCCTGTGAACCAAGATGAATGGGGAAATGTGAAATAGAAAATATGAAAATATGGGGTGTTTTTTGGATACTCAAAGGACAAAAAATTAGAATCACACAAAATGGCCTTTTAAAATATTATTGACCTGCTCAAATGGCAATGGATATTTATCTAACCTTACTTTTCATCATACAAATCCTAATTTTTTCTAGTATAATGACATATTTGACTGCAGATGTTGGTGCTCTGCCACTCTCCATCATTTTTGAAGTATCATTGAGAACAAGAGAGATGCCTGGGGACTGGAGGAAAGCCAATGTCACTCCAGTCTTCAAAAAGGGCAAGAAGGAGGACCCAGGAAATTACAGATCAGTCAGCTTCACCTCCATTCCTGGAAAGGTGATGGAACAGCTCATTCTGGAGGTCATCTCCAAGCACATGGAGGAAAAAAAAAGTTATCAGGAATAGTTGGCACAGATTCCGCAAGGGGAAATCATGCTTAACCAATCTGATAGCCTTCTATGATGGTGTGACTAGCTGGGTAGATGAGAGGAGAGCAGTGGATGTTGTCTACCCCAACTTCAGCAATGCTTTTGACACTGTCTCCTATTATATCCTCACAAGTAAGCTCAGGAGGTGTGGATTAGATGAGTGGAACAGTGAGATGGACTGAGAACTGGCTGAACAATAGAGCTCAGAAGGTTGTGATCAGCAGCACAGAGTCTAATTGGAGGCCTGTTGCTAGTGGTGCTCCCCAGTGGTCAGGACTCAGTCAAGTCTTGTTCAACATCATCAATGACCTGGATGAAGTGATGATATGAAACTCGGGAGAGTGGCTGACACACCAGAAGGCTGTGCTGCTATTTAGCGAGACCTGGACAGGCTGGAGAGTTGGTCAGAGAGAAACCTAAAAAAATTCAACAAGGATAAGTGCAAAGTCCTGCACCTGGGGAGGAAAAACCCCATGCACCAGTACAGGTTAGGGGTTGACCTACTGGAAAGCAGCTCCATGGAGAAGAACCTTGGAGTACTGGTGGACAACAAGTTGACCATAAGACAGCAATGTGCCCTTCCAGCCAGGAATGTGTTCTGCCAATAACCAGGCCCAACAAGAATGATACAGCCAGCAGAAAGAGAACATAATTGACGCCACCCCAATGATCCCACAAAAGATGTGACTCGGCCCACAACAGGTGGTGCAAACAATGAACTGAGGTTTCCCATAGTTGATATGGGAAACAGCCAAACCAGCAAGTTAAATACATAAGAGAAAGGTGCCCACATGGTGACTGTCACCCGGATCAGCCCACATTTGCAAAGGACTAAACAGACCAGGGCCCAGCTCCAGGGAGAGTCAGGAGGTCTGCCCTGAACCGGGAAGCTCTGGGGAGTGCACTCCACAGACAGACACTCCTGACTCCCTGCAAGTGGTCCCAGCTTTTATCCCCAAGCAGACACCTGACCTTTGTCAACTCACTGCGGGACCCCTGGGGCTCATTTCCCTTATGGCTCTCCCTGCAGGGCCGGCCGCACCCTGGGGAGAAGCTATAAGGCAAACTCACCACCTCTTTATGAAGGGCTGTGGGAATCACCCATATGTCAACCTTAATTTGGGGCTCAGCGTTCAGACCCCAGCATTTCAGAAGGTCAATGGTATCCTGGGGTGACCAGCAAGTAGGGGGATTTTCTCCTCCCCTTCTACTCCGCCACAAGGGCCACAAATGGAGTATTGCATCCAGTTCTGAGCTCTCCAGTTCAACGGAGACAGTGAACTACTGCAGAAAGACCAACATGATGATTAAGGGAATGGAACATCTCTCTTACAAGGAAAGGCTGAGAGACCTGGGGCTGTTTAGCGTGGAGAAGAGAAGGCTGAGATCACATGAAAACATTTTTCAATTCTTACAAATATCTGAAGGGTGGATGTCAAAAGGATGGGCCTAGTCTCTTTTCAGTGGTGCCCAGCAATAGGATGAGGGGCAACGGCCACAAACTGGAACACAGGAAGTTCCACCTCAACATCAAGAACTTCTTTACTGCGAGAGTGACGGAGAACTAGAATGATCTGCCCCAAGAGTTTGTGGAGTGCCCTTCTCTAGAGACTTTCAAAACCTGTCTGGACACATTCCCATATAAACTGCCCTAGATGAACCTCCTTTGGCAGCGGGATTGGACTGGACAATCTGCAGAAGTCCTCTCCGAATCCTACCAGTCTGATTCTACCTCAGGGGTTTCTTGATCTTCATACATTACTTGATTCAAAACTGTCTGATTTTTTTATAAAGGTATAATAGATATTTTTATTTCCTTTTGGTTTTAATTTCTTCTCTTTGATATTGAAATAGTTTAACTGAATTATATTTTAAATAAGCAAAGATAGACAGAATGTACCAGCTGATCCATGTAGGAAACTGACTTTAATTTGATATGTTGAGGATACTATGGGAACCTAGAAAATGTTGATATCCTTTCCATGAACTTCCATATGGAAAGTGATACAACTTTTTTTTTTTCTTTTTTTTTTTTAGGGGAATAAAACTATAGCTTTATGCTTTTTAAAATAGATGATAAATTCTTGCATTTGATTGGTATTGTTACCTTTCTCCCTCTATTGGGCACATCTAGATTTAACTGTATTTCAGACTGGAAGCTCTAATAAAGCAGTGACTGTTTTTGTGTCCACTTCTCTCTTCCTTTGCACAATGAGACCTTGGTGCTCTGCAAAGGTGAACCAATACACCGAAAGACCAGAATGGTTTGGCTTTGGTAGTACGTACAATAAGAATATGCTGTCTCACTGGAACGTTTCATTCTCTATTTTGGTTGAGTTCGGTAGCTTAACGACTAAAGGATCTGTGGCACTCATCCATACCAGTATTTTTTTCTACAAACGGTTTTAATAACCTACCACCCTCAGCTTATAATGATATGTATATCGTTATGTATATATGAAGTACAGAGTCACTGAAAGCTAACAGGAAGTGTCATCACCAATGTCTGGTAACTTATTCTTTATAATATAATGCTGTGTCCTCTATTTGAGCAATACTTTATGCAACTGTTGCAGTCTTCAAAAACTTCTTCAAAGACTGACTTAGTGCAATGAAAGATCATCCTCACTTCATTTTCTGCCCATGGTTTAAATAAATGTACTTAGATCCCTGTGAAGCTCAGAGGATTGCAAGCTAACACAGAAAACTACTGCAAGATTGTAATTATTGTACCTTTTAAAGTCCCCTCATTGACATCAACAAATATCCTGACTGTGTTTGTGTTAGTAAAAACCTAAGCAGATGTTGCTTTCTGCACAAGGGCCAAGGATTATATTCCCAGTATATGAGACAGACACTCATTAGAGGCAGTTAACAATCTTTAGGCAGAACTGAAATTCTTAATCAGATATTGGCCAAACAGAAAATCTGTTGGGAATGAGATTTGGACCATGTATTTATTTATAGTTGTTATTTGAAGTAAATTGTTACATAAAAATAAAATTTGCTTAAAATCAATTTAAAACAAACCTAGCTAACTAGCTGCAGAACAACCCAATTAGTTTAAAACTACAAAAGTTGGCTGTTTTGTTAAATTGTCTGGGTCACTCAAGAAATCATGCGCATCACTTGCAATAAAATGAAAATAAATGCACTATCAGCAATTGTATCCAACTTAATTAAAAAATTGGAGAAAGATTGCACAATCATAATGACACACGTGCAATAATAACATTCTAACTGTCCCAAATCCAGGCAAGTCTATTTAGGGGAAGATAATCACAATGAAAATGAGTGACATGTATAAATTATTAAATACAGTGATTCTTAAAGATATTTAAATAACTGATTAAGAAAAACAACAAAAATCTTGGCTCTGTGTAGAAGCACAAAGACATAGACAATGAGTTTGACTCTTTCCATACATCAGATAAATGGGGATGATGGTGTGAAAATATCCACTTTGATAACACGTAAACTATCTGTGTACTGGATACAGTATAAATATATTCATGTAGTACTTGCTGTCCTGTTATCATGAATCTGCAAGTGCATAGCCTCTAGCCTGATGTTTTTAAGTCTACATAGTTCTGTACCACTCTACACAGGAGGAGAAGAAAGACAAGTTTACTGCCTTAGACGATTTCTGACCAATAAAAGTATATTTTCACCGTGATGCTTTCTGTCACATGCATGTTCATAATTAGTGTTGTCTCTTCCAGAATGACCTCTTTGCTTTTCCAGGTACTTGAGGTGGTCTGTGCAGCCCTATGCATTATGCATCTCATTGCTTGCTCCAGCATGAGGTGTGGGTCTGCTTTGTGACCATTGTGCACCATGTGCTTTTGTCCTACAAATACACTGTACATGAAGCAAAAGAGAGGTAGGAGGTATACAGCTATTTAAATTGCAGCTAGCCTTGGCAGCAAACCAGGAATCAAGCATCCTGATTCTTAGACACATACAAAAGTTTCTAATCCAATTATATCTGAATTATATGTATTCAGAAACTGAATAGATGGATTTTTAGAGATGTTGGACTACTTTAGCTCTCTCTGAAGTCACATGCAAGGACAGTTTTCAAACTATCTTTTGCTAGAATTAGCACAGAAATGTAATATAACCTAACAGTATCTTATAAAAGTTTAAAATGATCTGTGCAATCTTAATTTATCCCTCGTGTGTATTAAGACATTATATCATCTTACTTCATTTTTTTTCCTCAGGACTCTCGGGTCATTCAGTACTCCAGTTAAAGATTTTAGTAGCATTATAAGATCTGAAAAGGAATTATAACATCAGAAAATACATCAGATGTGATCTTTGCCATCTACAACAATTATTCTGAAAATAGTTTCTTTCACTCGCAACAGGGACCTATATTATACAGTACATTACTATCATTCAGAATTAGGAATGACAACATAAAATTTGGCTTCTTTACAGAGGGAAGGCCAGACCAAGAGGAAATATCTTATTCAGCTCACATGCATGTAAGGTGTATCTTAACAAAGTTCACAAATCTTCTGTTCATTGTACAAGGATTCATTTTTTTAAAAGGCAGTTCTGCCTTTGAAGTCACAACGTATATTGGTGCAAGTTATGGAATTAACTCAGGTAGACTGAATTGCCAAAAAACTTTAAGAGATAATTAGAAAAATGATACTTCCTCAGCATCCCTGGAGGTATTTAAAAGACATGTAGATGAGGTGTTTGTGACATGGTTTAGTGGTGGACTTGGCAGTGTTAGGTTAATGGTTGGACTCAATGTTCTTAAAGGTCTTTTCCAACAAAAACGATTCTGTGATACGGTTTTGCCAACATAACTACTCGTCTTGTAAAAGAGATCTCCTCAGTGGATTCCACTGTGGAAAAAGATACAGTGATAATTTAGATACTGAAAGTCAGAGAATAATAAGTTTTGCAGTGTTCTTTCATCTGCTTTTAAATCCTGAGGTGAGAAGGAGAAGGAGTAAGCAGTATATTCCTATATCTGAATAGCAGGCATAGAGTGTGCCATAAGAGGCCTCTGAAACTGAAAAGGTTCACTCAGAGAAAGAACTCAGAGGGGAGATACGGTAATGTGATGATAAAGAAATTGGGGGAAAATGAGAAATGCAGAGGCCTTTTCTAATTGCTTCAAAAAAGCAGATTGTGTCTCCTATCCTTCCCTCTTGCTAACAGTGCAAATGTGCCTTTAACATTGAAAAGGTGTGAAGAGAAGTCTGCCTCACTTTGGCACAGCACTGGGATGCTGTGGCTCTATCCCAGGCCCTCCTCTGACCATGTTACAATGCTGCCTTTCTTTCACTAAGAGATTAGCTTGGTTTTGCTATGAAACAACTGTGTGTTATAGCAGTGTGATTCAGAAACAGTGGAAATGTGTCCTGTCATGGATGTTTTAAAAGCAGTTCGGGACAGCTGAGAAAACCACAGTGAAAACAGGAACCCTTTAAAATCCTGAAAAAGAGAACAGAAATAGCAGAATTTCTTTCTCATGCTTTAGAATACTGCTGTGTACTTCTTGTGCAATGTAACATTAGAACAAAGAAGCAAACTTGAAGGGATCACGAGATTGTTCACCAAGCTAGAAAACACCACTGAGAAGTGAATTAAGATAAGTAGTAAATGGCACACTCATTTATAGATGAGGGAAGTATGTAGCAACTACCTTACTGTGTCGATCTGCATCTCTGCAGGAAGAGAAAGCCAGAACAGTGTCTCTGCAGTCTCAGCACAGCTCTCCCATTGGAGATGGCTGGAGGTGCAGCCCTTCAGTGGTCAGCTACTTGGTATATCTCTGCAATGACTGGATCAAATCCCATCTCTGAACCACAAGACATTCCATTGGCTCTGTGTAGTTCATGTCCAGTACCAAACCAGACTTGTTTAATGGCATACACATTAAAACGACTGACATATAACTTCCTTTTACTTGCTGTTACGGTTACGAACAGCTGTTGCTAAAAGCTGTTAGTAGTCATTTTGCAAAAGGTTGAAATGGTTGTTTTGGTAGATATTAAAGCCTGTTGATTATAGAGAGAAATTGCCACTGATAATAAATGTCTTGTTTTTTTGATAGAGCAGTTCTGCTAAAAACTTTTGCAATATCACCCAGAAGAAGCAGTTCAGTCTTTACAGTTTGTCATGACAGTAGTGGCAGAATTAAAAACAAGTTAAGTGGAAGCTGTCAGGCAGACATGCCGCATGTGCCAGGAGAGCCAGGAGGCTTGGAATCGTTCCAGTTTTCTCTGGGAGCTATTTGAACTAAAATGTGGTCTTTTAACCCATTTTGCCAATCTAAGTAGATTTACAAATTAAGTAACAATGGATTTTTGTACTGTTTTCAGAGCTTTTTATTTGGTTTTGGTTTTTTGTAGAAATACTATCTCGCTGGCTTCTTGGAAGAAAAGTGGGAGAAAGGAAACTTTTCTCCAAATAATACAATAAAGAAAGCTGCTAATGACTGCAATCCAAGAATCACGTAGATCTATAAGGTTTAGAGACTCAACCTAATAAACACATCAGAACTATGGTTTTGGCTCAGGAGATGAGCAGTTAGGACTCCTTAAAATAGCAAGCATGATTAATGGGCAGGTCAGTGCAGTAATCTGCATGGTATGTCATAGATAAGCCATGCAGGTTTATGGGTTTGCCAAACTGCAAAAGTAGGATAGAAATAGTGAACAGAGAGGCAAGTGTATGAGATGGAGACGGAGAGTCTGGAACAGCAGCTGAAGGTCAAAATAACTTCAGTGGGAAAGAGGCTGTCTAGACATGTCAGGTCAAGAGTTGATCTCCTTCCTCAAGCATCCTGTTTTTCATGCTGGTGACTTGTCTGTAGGTCAGGATTAAAATGGTCACACTGTGCTCATGAAGACGTAAATGCCAGATAGCTGGTTTGTGGCAAGCCAAGCTCATTTATATCCACATTAAAAAAAAAAATCTCTACTAGAGTTTATGCAAGACCATTGCTTATGTGTCAATGTGTGAGTGACTAGAGAGTCTAGACTTGAGATGAAGATCAAATATGTGCTAAGAGATAAACCTGAAGTTTCCTGGGCACATAACTGAAAAACCTGGTGGGTTTTCAATTATTAATTTTAATTACTTTAGACTTATGCATTTATGGGAAAAAAACAAGAACAAAAATAAAACGAGTCCCAGACAGTCCTTGTTGCAAGTAGCTATAAAAACAATCCCTTTGATGAATGGACTGATTTCCATCTCAGGACATTTTAAGATTTTGCTTCTCTATATCAAAATGAAGGTCAGCTTCTTTGGCAATTAGAAACCTTCTGCTGTTTTACAACACAAACTCATTGGCTAATAAATACAAATCGTCTGTTGTCTTCAGTAACAATAGATTGGTAGCTTTGCAAGTCCACAATATCCAGTTACTGTATTTTGAAACATAATTTCAGATTACTGTAATTTAGTGTCATGTTTTTAAAATAAATTTAGAAGGGTTGCAGCTGTATTTTATTGATCCCTATCCCTTTGTTAATCCTCATGGAAAACATCATGTAACTAACTCTATTACACAGAGTTCTACTACTCTCATGAGGATTTGCACTTTTTCCATTTTGTTTTCCTGCTGTTTGTTACTCTTTCATGAACTACTATTTCTTGTATACCTGATTTTGCTCTTCTCAGGTATCAGTGTAAATTCCCAAATTTTTGCTTTAGTAGAACTGCTCTATAATTATGTCAGGTCTAAAAGGTGTTTGTTCCAGCACTCACACAGTATTCATTTGCCTCAAGTCATTCCTACTTTGAGCATACTCTGGTTATAAACATGAAAACGTTCTTCATATTCCTAATACTTACACCATCTGATCATTCTTTAGCACTTTCATTGTCTGTCTTTGGGAACAAGAGAATATCACTGAACTTCACATGGATAACTGTCTGAGAACAGTCAGCCTGAATCTAAATAGGAAACTTGGAACAACATTTCTCATAAAAATGGTAGGAAACAAATGTGGTGGTAAGGGAAAAAAAAAATATTAGTTAGCCAGCTGCCACCTGCCTGAATGTTAACACCAATGTCATGAACAGGAAGATTTATATGAAGAACCATAGGACTCGTACCAGAGGATGTCCAGGAAGGATCTCTACAAGGGGCAAGAACACCTATATCTGAGAAGGAATGATGAATTCACTCTTTGTAATAAATCACAAGAAAAATGTTCTTCTAAGGCTCCTGTTTAACTAGAATAAGGCTGGCAATTCCCAGACAGAGATTCAGATCATCTCCAGTGATATTGACTGCTTCATTACCCTTCAAGGATACTCTCTAAGTCCTAAGAGAATTAAGAACCAGTATTTTCATGCTTGACTGATAATGCTAACTCTGGAAGCCACTTGCCATTGCCGAAGTGCTTTATGCAGTGAACATCCATACCGTTGTTGCCTGTGTGAATGATGAGAGACTATGAGAGATGATAGTTGTGGAAATCTAAATGATAGATTTTTCATGCTCCCTTGATATAATTTTTGTGTTATTTTTTATACTTAATAACACTGATGAAAATTAATCATGTTTTTGCTGTTTCTGAATTTGTCTTGTGAAGAATACAAGCTCATTTAGTCTCCTTTGTGTCAGTCTCCTAAACATAATGTAACATCCTCCTCTTCCTCACATAGCAGCCTTCCCAGAAGTCAAATTACATTCATTTTTTACTAATTACATTTTTAAGCTTGGCACCCCATATAAGCATTATGTATGGTATTCTATTGGCTCTTAACTCTGCCAAAAGCAATGACTATCAGTTCCTGTAATGTGCAAACTGAACTGTTAATTAGGCTCAGATGTTCTGCTTTGTTTTTACATTTTGAAGGTATTAGGAACGTGCTAAGTGTAATACTGCAGGTACATCTGAAACTGTATTTCATAGCAATTACAAGGAAGCCAATATAAATGTGTGAGTTGCAACTGGATTTAGAAAGCAGAGATGGTTTAAATGGTTGCATATACATATTACAAATCTTCAATGTTCCTAATAGTCAAGCACTTACCAATCTTAGTACAATTTGTACAATTTTGATAAGAAGACAGATCTCTAATGTTACTGCATCTTGCAGCTCCACATATACAACTTAAGAGATTTTCATCCTTGGTAAAACATGGAAGTATCTTACTCCCAATACAGTTGTCTGGTGTCATGCAAGCACAGGTGTGACAAGAGCTGATAGGGGACTGAAAGAAACCAATCATATGCATAGACTTGACCATCTGATAACAGTTTTGGAAATGTGTTAAGAAATATCAAGGTGACTCAATATTTGCACTTGGAGTACTGACTGCTATAGTGGCAAAGTGCTGTGGTAAGAGTGTGACACTGATGTAGAGCACCACTGCTTGCAGCTGAGTCTAGCAAATACATCAACCAGCAAATTCAGAAACAGCTCTTTCCTTCTTAAGATTGAGCATTAAAGTTCTTTTAATCTGAAACTGACCTTCACTTTGCCATCTAACTGCAGCCAAGACCCCATTTTTTTTCCCCAAGAGATTGTTTTACAGAAAAGAGACACAGTTGTGATGGTTTGGGTAACTGCAATAATTTAAGCTATCTTTTATTACAAATCAGCCTTGACACTGAATCTATATCCTTACAAGATAAGCTTTTGTTTCTAGGGATGAGGACATTTGTATCTCACCATACCTGAACCATGTCCTGCAGGAAACAAAAAGGCAAATCTGTAGCACGCAGACATTCTTTCATGTCCATTACAAATGGAGGATGGTAAAGGAAAGGAAGTACTAAAACCAAACAAATAAACCCCCATGAACTAAGAAATGTTTCATACCTAAATAAATACCAGCTTTCCCTGAAGGATTGATTTTTGGCTAGTTGGGACACTTTGTGCTGTCTTCTGATTGTTTGTGATACTTCACTGAGCATTTCTTGTAGCTACCAATTTTTCATTATTCCTGCTAAATTCTCTGGTGTCTTTGGTGAATGTAAATACCATTGGCCAGACAGTTCAGGTATGATGAGAATCACTCTTGGTACTGGACTATCTTTAAATATATGGTGGGCTGGCTGAGGGCTGGCAGGGCCAGGAGGAAATATTCAGAAAAATGTGACCAAGGGGTATAAAGCTCCTTGTGGGCATGGACCTCAATATCCCCAAACTAAGAGCCACACCTCAAACACTACCCAGGCTACAAAATTAAATCCCACTCAGCACGTTAAGAAAACTTGCAGCTTACAGGAAATACTTCTCATTTTTGATTTCTGACCCTTGAAAGTACAGTTGGAATGTTCTGAGGTTTTTTTAATTGCCTGAAAATTTTAGAGTGTAACATTTGCAAATGTTATTTATTTATTCCTTACGTACGACACTCTATGAGGTCAGTGTTAACACACTTTCTCTAATTATCTATATTTAAAAGACCTTTTGAATGTCTCTGAAACTACAACTGATTTCCAGTTTATCTTGGGATGTGAATCTTTCAGAGATGGTTCCTTTGAGCCACTAACCCTAATATGCCTTGTCTTGCAATACCCAGCAAAGCAAAACTTCCACATGTACTCAGAATTGTTTCTCTACTAACAGATACTAAGTGAAACCTTTGCTTTATCAGTCTAATTCAGTATAGGTAATTTCTTTCTGCTTCTTAAAAAGGTTTCTCAATGAATAAAGAGTTGTAGTTCACATAGTGCTATATAGAGCAATGCAGAAACTACTCACCATTGCATAGGATCATCAACATTATCAAACGCTGTTGATATCATTGAACTGAAACCACATACTCTGACCTCATCCTTGAGGGCTTGATACATTTTCTCATGTGCAGGTACTTAAAATGCAACTGGAGGCCTGGTACAAGACCTTTCCATGTCTGCTTGGTATCACCCAGCACTCTGCACGTTGGTACCTTCAGTCAGGATTCCTCACTTGATTTATCCCCATTTCCATCATTTTGCTGAAGGTCAGATCCAGGGAATAGTAGAAATTGGGAATGGGTAAGTGGAAATACATTAAACTATCCCTCCCCTTACCATTCTTCTGCAGTAATACTGGTAATGAGATGCAAGTGCAAGTCAACATTACACCTTTCCCCAGAGAATGCTGCCCTCAGTCTAATCCCTTAATTAGAAAATATGTTTGAAGATTAGATCCTGTTTGTTAAATCTGTTACTTCACTAGTAAAATTACTGCAATGCAATAAATCTGTTTAAAAAAAAAATACTGAAGGCTCTCTTAAAATTCATATCAACAAAATTCTGAGAGAAAATAGCATGAAACAGGTGAGACAGGAGTTGCACAAGTGTAACAAGGCAGAGATAATGGAAGGGAAGTATATAATTTAAAAAGGCAGCATGTTTTTCTCTCTCCCCTGTAAATGGTAAAATTATTAAAAGGAAGCAGCAGAGCCTGAAAATCACAGACCAAGCAGATGAAAAATGGAAACAGACAGAGGAAATTAATAATTTCCTGTACATCCAGAACAATGTTTTCAAGATATACAATAGGTTTAAAAAGGAAAACAACAAAAGAAGAGTAAAAAATTTCTGGAGACCATTCTTTCCACCTGAAATACCAAACAGCACAAATTTTCTGTATATTCTGAAAGAAACCATTTCAAGAAAAAGATTTGTGATTTGGCTAAATTTAGCAAATATGTTTTCTTGTTCTTTTTTTATACAATGAAGTGACTCTGAAATGTAAAACAACATTTAGCCCAGAAGTTATAGCATAGTAACAGCATTTTATAGAGATACTAAGAATAAACAGCTAGGATGCTCTTTGCAAAAAATTATATGTGCTTCTTTATGATAGTTATTTTCATTAAAAAGCAAGTTAAGGAGACATTATATTATATTATCTAGAACATTATTAACACATGAATAAAACATGCTTTTAGTAATGTGAAGTATAGCAGCATTTTTGGGGAGTGAGAGTCCCTAAAATTTAACATAGAGAAAAATATACTCTGAGGAGCACAGCACAGAGTGAGCCACCATACATTGTTACAGTTCTACTCACACTGGTGACATTGATTTACATCAGGTGGGGGTTTGGAATGAAACACTCCCCTTTCCCATTAATAGTCACCTAGTAAAGCAGATGTAGATATGATTTAAGGCAACTGAGTGATATGGTGCAAGACAGCTGATCTGTAGCCTTTTAATCTCCTGCAGCTTGTGAGCAGCTCCAGAGCAGCTTTCACTCCAGGGCAAAGTCACGCAACTAGCAATGAGATTTTGATGTCTAAAGATTGCCAAGCAGGACAAATTCTCAGTTTCAGAAGCTGCTGAACCAAGCACAGTCTAATAAGTCCGATATCTGTGACTGCCTTGATGCCCAAACAGACCTCCAGGCATGCTCTGCAGAACCCATGAGAAACATTATCTCTTATGGCTCTTTGCTTTGTTTTTAGGGCCACAGTAAATGGCCAGCACAGGGTAATGGACAGAGACTCAGGTCAATGGGTAGAGACTCAAGGCAGATAATTTGTTCAGGTTTCAGATTTTTATTCTCTAGTACCACTGGAAAACTGACAAAAGATTCTGCAAGACATTATCTTAATACTCAAGAACTGAGCACTTTCTCTGTATCAGCTAAAATCCATATTTCTCCTTCTTGCTAGGACTATATCAGAGATAAGACTGCCGTGAGTGAATATGATGATAAGAAGTGCAGAGCTGATTTTTCTATTTCATGGTACTTCAGTAGTTCTGAATGTTAACTTATTTTGACAAACACTAAAAAATTTAAAAGCAGTAGCAAATTAATTTCCTGGCCAAAGCAAAATAGTGGGCAATTTCTATAGGCTATAGAACCTCTTAGCAGTTATGCCTGACAAGTAAGACATGATGAGTGTCTTCTGCTTCATTTCCCCTACTATTTTGCATGAAAATAAGGGAAGGATGTGATATGATTATAATGTGTATTCGAGAAAAGAGGAAGGGATGAAATTTTTCTACTTAATTGCAAACCATAGTCTAACATAATACTTAACTTCTATAGTAAATTTTCTTTTTAAAAAGAAATTGAAAATATTTTCTGTTTTAAAAGTGGAAATAACAGAAATAAAGAACATATACATGACAATTTTCTGTTTCCTTGGGTTATAAGAGATGTCATCTATCTCTTATACTGGTTACAATGTAATTACACAAGTCCTCATCTTCAAAGGATATGTTAGCCCTAAACTCACCCTGTTGGGAGTACTTTAGTCTAAATGTGCATGTAATACTACAAGAAGCTCATAGTGGGACAAAACAATCTATTCCAAAGAATACTTTGGATTTTAAGCTAGACCACCACTCAGTCCCAGCAGCTTCCTCTGAGTTTGCTTCATAACGACAGCAAGATAAGGAGTTCAAGCATTAACATTTTCCTATAGAACATCTTAGCCACTAAAGGTTTTTACTGATGCAACCTCAAAAAGGTTCTACATTTCTGCATTATTTATTTAATCATATAGCCATAACTATTAACCATTATTTATTACACCAGAGGTGGTATCTTTGAGGGTTTTTGAACATCATCTGAGGTGAAAATCCTTGGAAGTCAACGAGATACTTCAGTGTTTCATTATTAAACTAAGAATGCTATTTAATACAATTATGTCATTGAACGATGACACAAATACACAAACAGAACAATGTGTAGGCATTACAATTTTTTGATGTACTAATCAAACCTCCCATTTCACCTCTTCACAACAAGTTTAATTTTATAAACTTGTCATGCATGTCATTCCATGAGTCATGGGGTAGTTGAACTGTTAGACTAGATATATATTTTATCTCCTAATGGAGAACCTTGCTGGGATTTTCCTGTATGTTTGGGAGTTTGGTTTAGTTTGCTGAAAATTCTCTGAAACAGTAGTAGCTAATCAAATTAAAAGCCAGGAGAACTATAGGTTCAAAGGTTATTCAAAGGTCATTAAAATCAGTAGAAATTTTTCATAGGTGTCATGGTCTAAGTGACAGTATGAAGTTTAAATGGATTTGGATACCAAACCACCAAATACATGCAATTTTTTGAGTTTCCCAGCTTCCCTGTTTGGTGGGAGTTTCAGTACCATACAGTAGGGAAGTCAAAGGGGAGTTAATATCATGGACCCCATCATGCCACAAGCTGCTGAGAGAGACCAGAGTTAGCCTTTGATCCAAATGTGTTCAGGTTTAGGGACATAAAATACATTAATAGAAATAGGAGTGTTACATATCTTGTCATCTCTCAAGTGGGTTCAATTAAATATTTTCCTAGGATTGAGAACTTGAATCACAAAGTTCAACTCCATTCCTGCCTTTAGTTTTAAGGCATAACTTTTTAGATCTTCCATTCTTAAATTTGAAAAAGTATGTTCTGGAAACAATCAAACCATTGCAGATACAATCTTTATTGTACAAATGATTTTTTTAAAAAGCCTTCCTTCTGTCCCTCTTTTCATGCTAAGTATGTTTGGAAAGACGGTGAAATCTGTATGTTGGCAAGTGTGTCTGAACTCAGTATTCCTACATTTTAATTAAGGTTCATGTCCTTCTTAATAGACAGAGAGTCACTGAAGATTAAATTTTATCTACTCATCCTCCATTGTGACCTACTGATGATGCAAACTCACTGCAGTTGAGTAGTTAAACTGCGCTCATGATGCCTGGAATTGCCGAAGAATTGTGTTCAATCCAAGAATTTAAGTCTTTTCTGTGCTGTAAATTTTTACCTGAATATCAGACAGGAAATTTCAGATGTACACTTGAACATGCTATGCCTGATGACAGTTTATAAAAAATTATAACTGTTACTTATTAAATATTGTGCTGTATAAAGAAAACTGGACCTCTTACATCACCTAAGTTACCAGGTTTAATTTGAAAATAAAAGCAATCATTCTACAAATTTTCATAAATATATATTCAGTCTGGACTTGATATCTACTTCTTTATATTTACCATATGGTTACTGTAAACAAAAAAGTGATACCATTTTTCACCAGTAGAAAAGTTATTTGTATGAGAAACTTCAGTATAATTTACAAGACTTTAAAGTTTGTGATATAAGAAAGATAAGACCAGTAAGGAATAGATAAAAGTATTTTGTTCTACAAATTTGTAAAGTTATTCTTATAAATCTGGTTTATGTGGTTAATGTTGTATAATATATTACCCATGTAATAAAATGGAAAATAAAAATTAAATGACTAATCTATGTCTTCACAGTGGTGTCTACATTCATCTTGCAGAATATTCCTAAGTACTAATTGTAACTTGTGAACATTAATTTATACACAGGTGCTTAACATTTAAAAAGCAACTCATTACTTGGATCACGATACAAAGTTGTCTGAAAGTGCAGAACTTAAATCTCTAAGTCACAATTTGTTCAGCAGCGTTAACACTCAAAGGAGGATGGGGTGGAGGGACTTATAAAAATATATATATGTCCTGCATTTGTAACATTTGATATCTTCACCTTCATTTTGGTATGAGCATCTATGAAATCTTGATCAAAGACTTTTCTTTGGAAATTGCTTTCCTCTGTATAGGATCCCTGTTCATGGGGATATTATGATGTTGGAAGAGACTTTTATATTTTCATAACATTAATGCATATTCTTGTTGCCAAATGAGAAATATTTTTGGCATAGTTTTACATAATAATTTTATTTAACTGTATCATTGGTGATAATGTTTTATTGCTTGGCACACGAGCAAGGACTAAACCAGTGTGCCCTTTGAAACTGCCAAGACCAAAGTGAGAGACACCAGGTAGACTACTGGCATCAAAAAGTTTCCAAATTGACAACACTTCCAGTAATTTTAACTGTTTCAAAGAGGCTAAAATTGTAGTAGCTGAATCCAGAATAATGAGCATCCAACTGTGCCTTAACACTTGGACTTCAAAGACCTTTGATTTATTAAAATGCACATAAAGTAAGGGGAAGAGGGGGTATTAAATTTTGAAAATACTGCAATAATTCACTCCCAAGTCTCTGTGCCAGATTTGGACCGGTAGCAGTTTGTTGCCATAGAGAGAACACAACACATGAGAAGATGGTGAACCAGGTGACAGAATTAACTATGTACATCTGTTCATTTCTGGAGACTGGATTGCCTGTATCAACTGGGGACAAATGAAGCTGAATATAGCTATCCAATGTTAGTGTCTGCCAAAAACCCAACACAATTTGGCTAATTCTTTCCTCCTGATATAATTATCTGTTTAGCTCAAGAGTTACCATATTCATTATAATTCTGAACATCTCCTCAATCTATATTAATTATATGGATAATATTATTTAAAACACAGAGCTCACGGAGTCACATCACCAGTCAGGGAAGCACATTAGCCTCAAGATAATTGCCCAAGCAAGTCGTTGTGCTTCTGTATGTATCATTTAGAGCCTAATTCTGTTCAGAACAGAAATAATCACTAACTTGGCCTAAGCTATCCTTTCAGTAGAAGTTCCTATGCATGCTTAAAAGAGGGAAGTTTCTCTCATGTGGACAAAGACAAAGGTTTTATTTATCTTCAGGTATCTCTCTGTAATTGCAACAGTCAGCCCCTTAGCAGTGCCTGTGCCTGTTTATGAGATGGAGGCATGATAAGAATGAAAGACAAAACCAATATGCACACAGGTTTAATAGGATCTTGTTTCATAAGTCATTTGTAAATCTAAGCAGCAAGTGTATTTTACTGCACAAAACAGGATAAATGGCAAGTGATAAGGCAGTAACACTGCAAAAAGTGTAAAGCTAATTGTTTCAGTCATAATTGATAGGACAATAAGCACAGAAAAATGTGGATACATTTGGTTGCTTTTGTTGACAATCAACCAAAACCACTAAGTTAATGAATTCTAGCCTTGCAGGGAGGATTAATCTAGATATGTTTTGCAGAGCAAACTGATAAAGCATTTTCCCTTGCAAAGGAAAAAAAAAAAAAAAAAGCTGATAGATCTGGATACTTTGGCAAAGCATAAAGCAAATAGGCATCAGCAGCCATCATTCTCGGTACAGTAATTTCTTATAAAAAAAAATTAAACTTGGTTTGGCAATGATTCCTTACAATCCAGGTGCAACAGTCAGAACCTCTGCTTAGTAAAATTTTCATGTCGTTTAAGGCATCATGACTAAATCAAGTTGGTTTATGAAATGAGTCGCTGCTAAAGAGTAATGTATTATGTCTGCTTTATAATCAGTCAGGCTGTATAGAGGGAAGTGTGGGACTCTGGAATAGGCAAATTAATGTTAGCAGATTCACTGAAATAATATCAAATCAGATTTAATTCAGGATACATTTTTAGTTTAAAGATGTTTTAGAAACAAAATGTGTAGCCATTTCCATCAGCAGATATTTAATTTTATAAACTGTTATATATATATATCTGCCACCATTTGGGGGTCAGGGCCACTCCCAGAACCGTAACAGACGCTCTCTCTTAATCTCCTCCCCCCACCTCCAAATATTGTCCTTCCTGTCTGGTTTTTCAAATGATATCTCCAGGGACATGGGCCTATATGGGATCAGAGATACTGTCCTCATACTGTCGTACCCTGGCAGCCACTTCAGTCACAGCCAATACCTCACCATCTCGGCCCCACACCATTAGTGTGTGGGAATACATTGATGGTGCACTCTGCACAAACTTCTGCAGCATGAGTCTCTGGCATGGCATTGCATCAAGGTCCACGACTTGAGTCTCCATCAGATGGGTTTATTCTGGAAGGACCTGCTTTTTGATCACCTGAATCTCGGCAAGCTGTTGAAAGAACCAGCTCCATCATCATCTGACTACACTGGGCAATTTGTTTTTGTGAGCTCTTTCTTTCCCATAGCAGAGGGGTCAGATTTTGCATCTGGGGCTTATCTCTCCTGATCCTTCAATTTTTCCTGGATATGATGGCTATGGGGTGGAATATCCCACTGGTGAATCTTAGGGGCAGTTATCCTGCCTGCTACTCCCTGCAGGTGCAGTGTACTCTCTGTTCCCATCTGTGTGGGATCCAAGCTTAACAGTTGCCTTGGTCTGCATACCAATCCCTGGCAGTAACTCTAAACACAAAGTCTTACCGCTGCTAAAAGCAGGCAGTTCACTGAAAATACGTTGTTAGCTTCAGACAGAGCAGTTAATTAGAAGAGCTTTAGCTAAAAAGCAAAAATCATTGAACAGAACAGCTCTGTTCTACCCCAAACCAGGACAAAAACGTATAGCCATTTCCACCAGCAGATTTTTAATTTTAGAAACTGTCCTTGCCTGGTCACCAGTCACAAATGAAAATGGTTTCTGTCTTCTTAGACTACTCAATACCATCCTAAATATACTTCCCCAAGCATGACAGGTAATCTGCACAAATGAGCTGCTCTGCTTGGAAGAACTACACTTTTCCATGGGGTATGACAGAGCCTGGTGTTGTCTCTGCTTGCACTTCACATCCCCTTGGTTAAATGAACCTTCAGTACAGGAGGAGGCTCATTCTGAAATGCTCTTGACAACACATTCAGGTTCCTTTGAAGTGCACAGTTCTCTTTCTGTTGACTTCAAACAGTTTAGGATTTGGTCTGTTATGGATAAACAGGGAGGAAAAATAAGGCAAGCAAGGAAAATTAGCTTGCAAAAACCATGTTGGTGTTGATGTAAAAGGAAAAAACATATCTGTTACACAGCATGTGATAAACACAAAGCATTCGCATGTAAAAGCTGCATCATAAACACTCCATTTAATGTACATAGGCATTAAAGAGGGAAATTTCAGCATAATTATCAGGATTGTAGGTGGTGTATTACTAAAGCTAACACTTCAATATAATACACTACTGAGGTAAAATTTTCAAGAAATCTTTCATGCCAACAGACCTCTCACACTATTGCTACCATTACTCAATCTACCAAAACTAATCTTGGGAAACGTGTTCATCTAAGACTGCCTTTAAGCTAATATACCCTGCCTAGAGACAGCACCTCCTAACTGTGGATCTGACCTGCTACGTCTGCAAGGCATTTCTGCTGCACTGTGTGAACTTGTGTCCAATATTAAATTAGGGACTCTTTGCCTTGGTCTCCATTTCTACTGTGAACAAGTGCTATTGGTAGTTCAGACAGAAAAGCATTTTGCTAAGTATTATCTCCACAGAGCTTTCTTATCCTTCTAAGATAAAACCTTCTCTGTTCAAACTTACCGTTAGGAAACCACCCTGAGAGGTTTGGAGAAAAAGAGGAAAAGAGAAAAATGTTGCAGGAGATATACAGAAATAAATTTCACCTTTCTACCACTATTCCTTCCCACACACACATTTCTTATGTCTGTTCCATGCATTGCTACTACATACACAGTATATTGGTTTAAAAGATAGATCTGGAAATGCTAATGCAAAACCATAAAGCTGGGAAGAACTAGTAATTTCTTTGATGTGTAGTGTGTCTTGAATTTCCCTCAGTTATTTTCATATTAACCTCAGTAGTTTGAATTTGGTCAACATGTTATTCCAGAACTAATTCAAACTTCATTTGAAGATCTTAATTAATAATAACTGTGATAATAAAAACACTATCCTTGTTAATATTTGCTGCTTATCTTGGTAATTTGTGTGATTGAGTAATAATGGATTTTGTAAAAATGTACTTAATTTTTCATCTTAATTATTCAGCTTTAATTCCAGATCACTGACTTTTACCATATTTTATTGTTAATGAGCTGAAAATTTTTTAAATAAACCTAGGCTTTTCTCCTCCTGAAGATACTTTTACAACTGAATTACCTTAACTCTTACTCTTCCTTTTGATATATTAAACAAAGTGAACCCTTCTATTCTTTAAAAGAAAGCATGATTTACAGACCTTTCGTCACTTCTAGTCTTTGCATCTCCCTGTGTACAATTTTTCAACATCCTTATAAAAATATGAACAGCCATGGGATTAAGTATGTTCTTTCTGTAGGAGAGAAAAAAACAAAACAAACAAACAAAAACCCCACACATTTACAGCATTAAAGCCATGTTTCTGTTTGCTAATTCCCTCCCTCAATAAATAAGGGTAATACTAGATCTTTGTTACAATATAACAATAAGACTTTTTTTTTCTTAGTTATTTAGCTATTTGGAAAATGCATTTTTTGCCATACAGAAGTCTAGTAGTGACTTCTGAATTTGGGTCTGGTAATGTTTATATATCTTTTCATTTGGAAATTATTTAACAAAACTTGTAAGTATGACTATCTGGCCTTTGTTATTTGCCACTCAATATCATCTTTGTGTAATGTGTACATTACCACTAATTATTTTTTTTAATCCAGTTCTTGATTACTGATGAATATATTGAGTCATGCTACACTGAAAACTGCTCCTTGAAAATCCTCAATGGAAACTCCAGCACTAGAAATTCCATCTACCTGTTATTTCTTATTAATGACAAGGTTTAAAAGCTCCAGGTCAGCTTTCATCTAGTTATCCAGTGCATAAATGCCAGTTTTCAATCTGAAGGTCATAAAGCACCAATCAAACTGTTTACCAAAGATTTTGTGTTTTACAGAGCCTTTATCAGCCAAATTCATTATCTCAATTCAAAATTATGTTATGTGTTGTAAAACAGATACGCTCTGGGGTTTTCTTCAGCTTCTGGGGGGGGGTGGGCATTGCTGGTTTTTTCCCACAACAGGAAGCTACAGTTGTTGCCATTAATAATATTCTCTCCCATTACTTCTTTATGGATTGAATCCAGTCTGCTATTTTCTGTTATTATTCCCAAGTAGACTGTGACTCTCTAAACAAAAGAATATCTGATTTGCATAAGAAGTAAAACAGCACTGGTGTCATGACAGGATGTCTACAAAAAATGATCAAGATTGTTATCAGTGTAATATAAGCAATAATAGCCAGCATGGTAAATTATCTTTATTATTCACTGAACCTTCAGGAACTGGGAAATTTTCACCAAACATCCTACACACTGCATAAAGCCTCTCATATCATGTGGCACCCTTTTAGTTACTAAAATTTTTATATCATGAGAAACACTATCCAGAGATTTCAGATTTACTCATATATGACCTTAATCTGTTGATTTGTATGAACTCTGAATCCAAACACAAAACTTGAGGCATCATTGCATCTTTGCTTGCAAACCTTGAGTAGTAGTGATTTTGCTCTTTAATTTTGTCTCAGCCTTATCAGTCAAATACAGCTTTTGAATGTATATGCTTATTTATGTTGCTATGGTTCCCTTTGTTATGCTGAGCAAAACCCCATGAAAAGAATTTGCATTTTGCTGAGAGAAATCTGTCTTTTGCTTCTTCTCACCAGGAGATTATTCTTTGTGATTTTTCAGTATCCTGCTGAGAACATTGTCTCAAAATAACAGAGAACTATGGTTTTATATGAGATTATTATAACAAAAAAAAAAAAAAAAAAAAAAAAGTGGTGATTCTTAAAACCTACTGTTCTTTATCCAGATTATGTGTTGAAATGTAACGAAGATTGTGTCATCAAGTTAACAAAACGAAGAAGTATCAAACAGAACTCAGGACACTATTTAGCAGTAGTTTATTAAGAAGGTGCATTTAAAAAAAAACAGTTCAAACTTAGTTTTCTTCTTTTTTGTTTTTTTGTTTTTTTTTTTCAGCTAGAAACTAGAAGACAAGAACTGAGGTGTTGGAATAGGTGCCATGAAATACAGAAACTTTTAAATTGCTTTATTTTCATATTTCATGATTAGGGAAAAAAAAAAAAAGTCAAATATCAAAGAAAACCTTTAGACATTTTAGATTTTCATCTAAAAATTGAACATAAAGAAATAATAAGCTATTGTTTCTATACAGATTTTGTAAGCAAACATTTTGTGTTACTGTCTGATGTACTTAACACTGATATCATCTTATATAACTAAAGTGCTTAATTAATGGGTCAGGAAATAACATTTGAAAAATGTCTACATCTCCTGAACTGATTGCACTTATAGAAAAAAAAATGAAAAGATATTGTAATTGCAAAAAGAGGTGATGCTATTGAAAATACAGGGTTGCAATTTAGCTGCAGAGCACTGCATCAGCCTAGAATGAAAACACTTTACCCCTGGAGTCTAAATGATGCTCACTGTCAGGATCCAGGTAAGATGCAAAGGCATCTATCTAGCTTGAGCATGTATGACTTCTTCCTCCTCTCAGAAAGCAAAGAGAGAATCAAATTTAGAACTGGAGCTCATAAGACACTCATGTTTTCTGTTCATAGAGCCACACATATTGGAATGTTGTTGCTAGCATAATTTATGGTAATTTGCAGACAAAAAGCTATGGGAAGTGTCTTGTTGACATGATAATAATTGCAGTAATAGTAGAGATATAAATGGGCCTAAACCTCTGTCTTTGAGCTGGACCAAGACCAAGATTCACATTGTTATGGTTTCATTCCAGTTAATCAATAAGTGTACCATTATTTCCTTGCAGTAATAATTATGTGGTTCTCTTTTCACTTCAAACACTTTTATTTTTTTATTATTTTTTACAGCCTATGGGAATTTTGTTATAAATAGGAAATAAATGTGGCTATGTATACAAGTTGAATAAAAAGACAGCTTCTCCTTTTTATGCCATCTAAGAGAGGAAGCAGATATAGATGCACAGATGCTCAGATATGGAAGTAAAAGAATTGACTAACACACTCTAAGGTGTTGCTTTCACTTTTTAATGTTTAATCATGTTTTGACTGTGCAAATTAAACTCTAACAAACACTAGGTTTAGTTTGTACTCCTTCTGTCAGAGAAGGCATTATGTTTGTCAAGAACAATAACGTAGGGAAAACTTTGTTAGTATGTTTCATACATATACAGCTGCACTACTGTATTAGCCCAGAACACTGGCTCCATAGCTGAGGCATGTTTTTACAACTCCAGAATTCAAGCCACACCTTTTCCATTCACACTTTAATCCCTCAAATGCACTAGCACACACTGCAGTTGCACCTAAAAGTGGTGGGAGTAACCCTGAGAGAAAGAAAACATGAGATAACCAATCCCTTTTGTTTTTTAAAGCAGAAAGGAAGAGTTTAAATTCTCTGCCTTGATGAAACATGGACTTTGGAGTGACAGGCACCCACTGCACTCCTTTTCCCCTCTTCCTCCCCTGCAGCTAGTGAAGCAAGAACTGGATAGTCATGAGGTCGAATGTTAGCACTGTTTCCAGTGTTAACAGGTCATAATGCAAGCGTGAAGAGCTGCAACTTTGTCAGAAGAGGAGAGAAAAGTTATTCTTTTAATCATGAAGAAGAAAGACAGGAAGCCGTGAGGATCTCCAGAAAAGGAAGAAGTGTTTCACTAAGTGGTACTTTTTACTAACAGGGAGAAATTAACCAAATCTAAATATAAATGGTGAAATAATAGTGCATTCCAAAATGTTCAAAATGTTTAAAATAATTCTTTGTCATATCTGCCCAGCATCTTGTGAAGCTGTTTATTGTTTATTATTCCAGGTCTAGCCATCAGAAGATGGTGCTGTCTTCAGACTTAAAATGAGTAAAACTGATAACTAAATCAACCATGTGATGTATTGAGATTAACTTCCAGTGCTAGACTTATAACATGCACAAGCCCTACAATATTAGAACGCATTGCTCTAGTGCTTCTGCCTCAGACCAATTCTCTTTTCAGAAAGCAAATCAGAGAGCCCATGTTCGTGATCTGAACTTTACACAAGCATCAGTAAGAGCAAACATCCACTTTAGATCCAAGTAAGACGACATTCTTCTTCAAAAGCTCAGTCAGGAGCCTGATCACAGCCAGCAATTATTCAGGCAGATAAGTCAAGATTTTGTCATTAGTGGAGATGATAATAGAACTGCACTGATTAATGTAATTAAATGTAATCCAGCATTCAGACTTGTAGTCTGAGCTGGCATTAGGTATTATTCAGAGCTTTATTTTGTAAGAAGCTTCACTTGCTCCGTTTCTCAAACTCCACACAAACATATTCTCTAAAAAATATTACAAAGTATTTTGCTGCTGGAGGTACTGACTCCTAGTGAGATGGAAAACATAGCTGTTTTCATTATAAAGACAAATGCTGAGTCTATTGGATTAAAGAAAGTTATGGGTAATTCTATTTTCTTTGGTGTCTCTGCCGTATTCTAACATAAGTATTTCAGAAAGTCACAGGCTTTAAGAGCTGAGCAGAAAGACCACCCAAATGATTACTTCTGTCTCCATGTTTAACATGGTCATATAAGCAAAGTTTGTTTTTTAAAAAATAACAAACGTTGAGAACACAAGAAGACAAGCGATATCCCTTTAAAAATATAGCAAATCATTTTCCCCTCTTTCCTATGGTAAGTGGGCAGGAATATTTAGAATTTATTTTAATATCATTAAGTACAAACACAGAGACCTTCATTTCCACCACATTTAGGAGATGTTAGACATGCCATCATAGAACCAACAGGAAATTGGCTGGCCAATGAGATGCAGTGTTTCCCTGTACAGTTACTGTTTGGATTCTCAGAAATGTTCAAATTTTAGAGTGTTGAGATAATGACTTATCTTTTACTCTCAGAAAAACATAAAATAATGATTAATTCAGATAAGTTCCTGTGCCTTAATAATCTTTGTCTCCTGACCGTGTACCTCCTTAGAATCACATTTTAATGATGTCTTGTCTTCATTATGCAAAAATCCAGGAGCAGTTTTGCACAAGGGGATATAAGGTTTTACAGGAGGTATCTTCAATGACAATGAAAGAAGCCCTGAGAAATGGAAAGACATTTAAGAGGATGATCTTTTGACAGTCCAGTAAGGTGTTTCCAGTTTAAAGCTTTTTTTTTTTTTTTCCAAAGGTGTATCTCCTCTGGGAAATCTTCACATGGCAGCAGTACAAAGTGAAGGTGGACACAATTTACATGGCATGTAAAAATGTTTTAACAGCTTATACTGTGCTCCTGGTGGCAGCTCAGCTACTCATAAGGATGACTTCTAGAAAATAAAAATGAAAACCACTTTGGGATCTTTCAGTATGAAAATCAAACTTTATCATGATAAGATACAATTTTTTTTTAAATTTCCTCTGAATTGCCTTCTTTTTTTCTGTTGAATTCAAGAAGATAGAAGACAAGTCTTAGCCAGCATTTTAATGAATGTAATTCAAAAGGCTAACAATAGTTTCCTAAGGAATGACAAAGGCATCAGAGGGCTTTTTTACTGCTACTTCTCTCATTTAATACTTTATTAGAGAAAAAAGGAACAGGAGACAATTCTGACAAAGGTCATGTAAACCAGAACATGAGGAACGAGCTATTCTAGTTACTTCAGAAGAAGAAATAAGTTACCGTCCTCTTAATATACAGAAGAAATAGGTTCAATATCAGAAGGAAAGCTCCATAATGACAGTGTAGCAAACATCAGGTCAATGCTACTCATTGGCAAGGCAGATTATGGAATCACAATGACTGGAATTATTCTTTTATTTCAAGCTAGATGTCATATATATTTATCAGAGATAAAATAGCAGTGGTTACACTTGCTGCTATAGAGAACTGACTGAGCAGGCCTTTAAAGTTCTTTTCAATTCATGTTATTTCAACCTTCTCCTGTCCATCTCTCCTTTGGTCTTGAGAGAAACAGTGCTATTTCATTCTGGGAAAAGTCTGCATTTGGGATTTCCTGACAATACAAATCATCATGGAAGTTAGCAAAGTTCATTAAATGTATTTAATCAAATCATTCTTCCGTATGATTTAACTCTGTACCTGAATCTGCATAAAATGATACAAATCCATTACCTGTCAAGGAGCTATAATGAATACACAAAACTGATAAAATAATATTTTAAAAGTGTATTATTTTCCTTTCAGTCTGAATATTTTCTATTTTCTTCCCTGTCCTTTTCCTGCTATTCTTCCCCTTTGTTTCTTCTTTTTCTGTTCACTCTCGGCTACAATAATTGTACTCATAGTAACTCACACTCTTCCAAAAACTAAATGATGACCCTGTGATAAAAAAGGTGCTTAAGCCATTTTTTAACATGTATAGAATAAAACATATATTCTAGAATACCGTACTTTGTTAGCAACACATACAAATAATGAGGCATGCAGAAATGTTGTTGTACTAACTTTGAAAGACAAAACAGAGAAAGTGATTAGACCAGTATTTATGGTGCCTGTGATTAGGATTGGCTTTCTTCCCAGCCAAAGAAATAAAATGCCTTTAACACTATTAAGAGCCAATATTGTGCTGAAAAGGCAATGTATTTTGTTAACTCATCAAAGTGGCTCTATATATTCAGAGCTAAATGAAAAATATTTCATTTATAATCATCCTCTCTTTTCCCTAATTGCATATCCATTAATTTAGTTCTTTCTTATCACATTACTGAAAAAGAGTTTGCCCAGCTTTCTATCATCATTTGCCAGTGCTTCGGTGAGGAAAGAGCACCTAAATTCTCTTGTCTGAGTTCCTGGCTCACTGGGCCTTGGAAAAGGTATTTTCACAATGTGGCAGCTGAAATACAGCAACTAATCCTGGTGAAGGAAAAGTAGTCTTGTAGCTATCATATGAGTTAGCAGACTTCAGTAATGAATGATAGGAAACCAAGCATATACCCGGAGAGGGAATCCTGGTAAGAATTATTCACCTTATAACTATATGATTCCATCCTTTTCAGTGGCCATCATCAACAGCCAGAGGTTTTGCCTTTGGCCACAAGAAGTCCACCACAGTAAATAAATAAATAAATTAGCAGGAGTGAAATAGGGCAAGACGATGCATTTTTTCCATTACTAAAAGATGAAGTCCAGCTCCCATGAAAGCAAAAAGAGTTCCTTGCAAAATCGTAAATATACCTCTGGGATAAGTAAACAACTGGCCTTAGTTCTGCCAGCCCCCTTTGTCTGAACTGTTCAAATTACAAAACTGGAATAATGAAGTCTGAGATATCAGCATCAAGGTATTGACAATTAAAGTAAATTGTTAGATCGTTTTGTACTCATATATTATTTTTATGCAATTTTCAGGGTCACAGATGACACAACCAGCTTTGGAGTGAATTATTTCAACACAGTGGCTATACAGAAAACAATCTTCTACTGGCATTTGGAAACTTGGTAGCTAGAAAATTTAATTACCACAGTATTTATAACAGCATTTGTATAACCTGGTATTTAATTAGTCATCTGAATTTTGCTGAACTTTAAAAATAGATCTATCTTTACCAAACTCTTAGCTTAAGCAACAGCAAACAACTGCTGCTGGGTTGTTGCTAGTATGGACTACATATTTTGGCAATAATCTTTCCTTGGCATTTATGTTTAGCCTGTTTTCCTTCTTGCACACAAAAGTGTTTATTCAGTGAAGGATCACTAGAAACGATAAGATGTCATTTATGGCTTCCTGCTGCTGTGAGCTGATCCCAGTCAGCCTTAAGGCTAGGCCAGGTAAGAAGCAGGAGGACACAACTACACTCCCGTCCTGTGCTGAACCTTTCCTTCACTGCAATCAGCGGTGACACAGATGCTACCTAAAGCAACTTTGAACTAGTTTACACTATCATGGGATTTGGACACAATCTGTATGTGTCCTCCCTTCCCACTGTTTCTATAACAGACAATTTCTTTTCTCCAGTAACTTCCATTGTTTCCCTCCTGTCCCTTGAATTTCTTTCTCTTTGACACTTGTGTGTCTGCTTTCTGCCATAAAAGCTCCCTTTACTCTTTCCAGTAGTTACTTTCTAACTGCAGGCTTCTTGCCTGACCCATCCAAGCACACAGAAGATTTTATCTCCCGGCACTACCATTGCATTCAGCTGAGGAAGCCTCCAGAGAGTGCTGCAGGAGCCAGGCAGCATCACCTAGAAATAAGCAATCTTCCTCCTTGCTTCCCAGCCAGACAGTTTTTCACAGAAAACAATAAACAGTAAATTGAAAACAAATCAAGCTGTTATAGCAGCTGCCAGAAGAAGTCCCACAGGTACTGCACACTTTCATCACTGAGCCATCATCTCTTAGTACAGCTGTCTTCCTTGAAGCCATGAGTGCTTCTGCATGGCCAAAAGGCATGCGTGACGGCAGCATGCTGAGCAGCTTCAGCTTCCCCTGACCTAGTTCCTTGCCTTCCAGTTCTCTGCTGCCTCTTCCCCCTGCAGTGCCTTCTCTCCAAGCTAGCTGCTCCTGAGTCACTGCTTGGTCTCATCTGCCTACCGCAGCCTTTCCTGTTTGTCCTCTCCCATCACCATTGCTGTATTACAGCCTCTTGGCATCACCTTACTCTCCACAACTAGTCTATCTTCTAACACCTGCTCCACTCTACATAACACTGGCAAATGACTAATCATTTTCTCCCTCTCCTTCCCCTTCTATTCACTCCAATCACTTACTCAAAGAATCATAGAACTATCAAATAGTTTGGGTTGGAAGGGACCTTTAGAGGTCATCTAGTCCAACCCCTCTGCAGTAAGCATGGAAATCTTCAACTGGATCTGGCTGGTCAAAGCCCCATTCAATCTGACCTTGAATGTTTCCAGGGACGGGGCACCTAACACCCCTCTGGGCAACTTGTGCCAGTTTTTCAACACCCTTATTGTAAAAAATATCTTCCTTATATCTAGTCTGAATCAACCTTCCTTTAGATTATTAACCACTACTCATTGTCCTGTTGCAACAGGCCCTGCTAAAAAGACTGTCCTCATTTTTCTCATAAGGCCGCCTCTAAGTACTGAAAGGCTACAATAAGGTCTCCCCAGAGCCTTCTCTTCTCCAGGATGAAAAACCCCAACTCTCTCAGCCTGCCATCATAGGAGAGGTGCTCCAGCCCTCTGATCATCTTTGTGGTCCTCCTATGGACCCACTCCAACAGGCTGATGTCCTTCTTGTGCTGAGGACTCCAGAGCTGGACACAGTCCTCCAGGTGGGGTCTGACCAGAACAGAGAAGAGGAGGAGAATGACTTCCCTCAACCGACTGGCCACACTTCTTTTGATGCAGCTCAGGAGACAGTTGGCCTTCTTGCTGCAAGCAAACATTGTCAGCTCACATACAGTTTTTCCACTGGTACCTCCAAGTCCTTCTTCACAGAGCTGCTTTCAATCACACCATCCACCAGACTGTATCAATACTGAGGATTGCCCTGACCCAGGTGCAGGATCTTGCACTTGGCCTTGTTGAATCTCATGAGGTTCACATGGGCTCACTTCTCAAGTTTTTTTAGGTCCCTTTGGATTGTATCCCTTCCCTCAGACATGTCAACTGCACCACTCAGCTTGGTGTCATCTGCAAACTTGCACTGAATCCCACTGTCTGTGTCATTGCTGTAGACACTAAACAACACTGGTACCAACACAGACCCCTGATGGACACCACTTGTCATCAATCTCACTAAGGGTAGATGGACATTGAGCCATTGACCACTACCATCTGGATGTGACCATCCAACTGTTATCCACCAAACAGTCCACCCGTAAAATCCACATCTCTCAAATTTAGAGAGAAGAATGTTGTGGGAGACTGAGTCAAATGCATTATGGAAGTCCAGATGGATGACATCCATAGCTCTTCTCTTGTCCACTGATGCAGTCACTGTATCAAAGAAGGCCACCAGATTGGTCAGGCAGGACTTGCCCTTGGCAAAGCTCTGCTGCCTGTCTCAAATCACCTCCCTGACCTCCATGTGCCTCATCACAGCTTCTGGAAGGATCTGTTCCATGATCTTCCCAGGCACAGAGGTGAGGCTGACGGGTCAGTACTTCCCAGGGTTCCCCTTTTTACCCTTTTTAAAAATGGGTGTATCCCTTTTTCCAGTCACCACGGACTTCACCTGACTGCCACGACTTTTCAAATGTCATGGAGAGCGGCTCGGCAACTACATCAGTCAATTCCCTCAGGACTCGGGGATGCATCTCGTCAAGTCCCCCTTTGAAACACCTTGGCTCAAGGGCCAAGATGGTCAACTAACAGCTTGTCACCTATGTTCGAGCAGATAAGACTTGAATGAGCTTTAGGATTCACCATTCAGTACAGTGTGTGGAAACTGCTGGTGATGCACATTCTGCTAGGACTACTGGCTTCCCTGGCAGGCTTAGTGGAACACGTGAACACCTTAGAAAAGGTTAAACCAAATGAGACAGAGAGAAGGTAGGAGCATATCTTATGCATGTGAACCAGAAATCTAACTGAATGGTTACCAGACTCATAGTGAATCCCCAGAGAAAGTGGTGTGTTGGTAGGATATACTAGTGAATAAGATTTAGATGTTGAAATTCACGTTATAGGTTTCAACTCCTTTTCTATCTACTGTGTTAGACTCAGGGAATACTTCCTCTCAAGTAAGACCAGTCTTTTGTATGTAGCTTTAAGAGCTGTAGCCATTTCACTTCATGAGTGGTGAACTGAGACATTGCTACTTACAGTCATACTGCTCAAGACACACCAAAAGAGTATCCCTTTACCCAAGGAAGAGAATTTTTCACTTTTTTCAGAATTGACACTTCAGCTTGATTTTTCCTTCCCAAGAATCTTGTCTTCTCTGTGTTTATATTGATGTAACATTGTCAATGCAACAAAAAACAACTGTAAGTAAGCAGCTAGAGGATTAATTACTTGAGAGTACCATATATATTAGGATACCTATTTGGTCAATTCCAATTACTCATGTAATTTGGAAGTCCTGCATCAAAACAAGTTATATTTTCTGCAGAGCCAAAATATCTGCCAAAAACTGGTATAAAATAACAACTCTGCTTAAAAGTACTATGTTGAGAACTTCTGAAAAAATTAGGTTTGAGGTTGCATATTATGAAATACTGTTCTAGGGAAGTGAAATGGCAAAATTTTGAGGGGCCAGTCATTAGGGAATTAAGTAACCTCAAATTCCATTCAGCTGTATCAACAGAGAGTCTAATCCATTGTGGCTTACCACCAAAATGTGAAATTCACACCCTTGGAGAGAAAAGCCTTAATTAGAAAAGCTACCACAGTATGTACTAATCAACTCTCTTCTTGGCAGTTATTACAGATATGCCTACAGCTGAATGAACATGAAGTCTGGGAACCAGGCAACTGCTGACAGTTTTTGGAAATGCAAGGTCCACCTGAGACAAATTATTTATTATATGTTTTATTATATGAAACTAGTGATTAGGCTTCTGGGGTTTTTCCCCTTCTTTTTCACATAATAACTACCTTTGTACATGTTATTACTCTTTTTGATAGCTGGGTGGAAGAATTGTTTTAAAGAGAGGGAATGAGGAAATATGGATCACACTTTTTGCCAGTTTTACCAAAAATACTTTCAAATGAGAGCTAAGATGTTCAGTTCAACATTTTGTGTTCTAGGTGAGATTGTATTTAGGATGTTGAGGCAGGGAAAAGGAAGAAAAGGAAAATATTTCATACAAAAAAAAGTAAAATAATGTCTATATAATTTTATGATAAATCTACTTGTCTACAGAAGACAATAGGTCTGAGTTTATATAATGCTCTTTAAGAAATATACCATAAGACCGGTAAAATTCAAGCTCTCAGACCTCATCATGTTATTGTCCTGAATATGTGGTAAACCACTGAGGGTCACAGAGAATACAAAAGCAAGCAGGTTACACATCAGTATTACAGATAAGAATAAGAGTCATGAATTAGGTATAATGAAAACATTTGTCTGACATTACTCACAGACTTCAGAAATAAGTAACATGCCTTTATTAACATTGGCTTCATTATGCTAAGGCTTAAAACACCAAAAAAGATTAGGCACCTTCAAAGGTATTGCATATACACATATTTACAGGATAAATAGATAAGTCAGTTAAAGAAGAGGAAATTACATGGAGGACTACTTATCTTAAAACATTTTGTGGCCAGGAAAAGACTGCACCACTGTAATTGCCATATTGATGTTCATCGTGCTAGACCAGTGGAACATGTTAGTAGTGACCTGCACTAGAATACACCTAAACCGCCCAAGACTGAGTATATGACTAGGAAAGTGCAGTTATACAAGCACTTAGAGCCAACCCATAATTATTTTAAATTAACATCTTTTATTAGTGTTACTGGTGATCATGTTTTGCACTGGGACAATCCATTTAGCATTAATTCTTATCAGTACTGTGTGGTTTTGTGTGTGTGTACATGTTAAGGGTGTGTTTGGACTCTTGTCATGGGCCATGATTCTCTTTTCCTGTGATGTGCCTAAAGAAAGGAAAGGGAGCCTGTGACTCTCGGGTGTACATATCTGAGACAGTTAGGGGAAGTGTACATACCCATCAGTAGTTTCCAGTCTCTGGAATAAGAAGATATAGAAGATGTTTTTAGGGAGCATGAGGTCTGCTCAGCCTGCCCATAGAGCCTCAGGAGGGCCCAGAGAATCATCAGGTTGCTGCCTTTGTATCTTGAAGGTCTGACTGAGATTCATATCACTATCTGTCTGAGTGCTCTGAAAACAAGCTGCTCCTCATTCCAGAGTGCTCAGCTGCTGCCTTGATGGGGCAAGTACCATGCTCACCAATGCTCCCAAGGATGGTTTTTTTTCCGAGCAAGGTCAGGCTGGTTTGGCCAGCACAAAAGGCGTATTCATACACCAGGAGCCTGACACTTCTCAGTCTTTTGTGGGGCCTCAGTACCAGACAGTTTTTGAATGTAAACACTGCAAAGAATATATTGAGACAGCTTTTGCTTTTATGTGATATTTCAAGAATTATTCCAGATGTCATCTGCCCTTGAGATTTTCTTTATCTGCTCAGGGTGAGGTAACTGTCTTATTTCAGGATGGCTTTTGAAACAAACATAAGATCTCTTCCATTGATACAAGACACTGGGATTTACTTTTAAAAGCAAATAATAATATTTTATGGTCCTTTTACCTACCTGCTCAGCTACTTTCCTCCCTCTGCCATATTTCTAATAAAGTGCTCATCCAAATCACAGTAAGGATCCTACCACAAAGTCTACCTTTTTTTTTTTAGATAATCACAAAAAAAAAAAGAGTTTCCTTTTTACTAAAACTCCATATACATGTAATTGTTTTAGAGAACAGCCTTAGTTTGCTCTATTCTTTCTTCCTGAAAAGCATTCGAGTGCTTTAAGAATATGTCTGTATTACTAGACACTTTCCAACCTTCATGTCTGGGTGAATGCCCTACCTATATCCCAACTTCATATCAGCACAAGACCCTGACACTTGGTACATTCCCAGCACACCACAAACAGTAGTCTGTAGACAGCTTAAGTAATTTGCCTTCCTAAGCACCATAAACTTTCTGTAGGTAAAGTTAGCACTGCATATTCTGTGAAGTGCAGCCAGCATTACCAATGCAGGCTGAGAGAGGACACATTAGAAAGCAGTCCACTGGAGAAAGACTTGGGGGTACTCGTAAATGAGAAGCTGGACATGAGCCACCAATGTGCAGCAGCAGCCCAGAAGGCTAATCAAATCCTGGGCTGCATCAAAAGAGGGGGGCCCAGAATTTAGAGAGAGATGCCCCTGCCACTCTGCTCTGCTCTGCCCTGGTGAGACTTCACCTGGAGTCCTGTGTCCAGCTCTGGAGCCCCCAGCACAAGAAGGACATGGAGCTATTGGAATGTGTTCAGAGGAGGGCCACAAAAATGATCAGAGGGTTGGAGCACCTCTCCTGTGAGGACAGGCTATAGGGAGTTGGGGTTGTTCAGCCTGGAGAAGAGGAGCCTCTGGGGGGACCTTATAACAACCTTCCAGTACCTGAAAGGGGCCTACAAGAAAGCAAGGCAGGGACTATTCATAAGGATTTGTACTGACAGGATGAGGGGTAATGGCTTTAGGCTAGAAAAGGGTAGATTTAGCTTAGACATTAGGAAAAAGTTCTTCAGTATGAGGGTGATAGACCACTGGAATAGGCTGCCCAGACAGGGGTGGAGGCCCCATCACTGGGGACATTCAAGATCAGGCTAGATGAAGCTTTGAGTAGTTTGATCTAGCTGGAGATGTCCCTGCTTATTGTGAGGGGGTTGGACTAGATGACTTTTGGAGGTCCCTTCCAGCCCAGACATTCTATGATGATTCTATAAAGTCTTATATAATAACTCTTAAGACTTAAAGGCTGGTCTCAGATGTGTTCTTTCCCCACTCCATAAAACCATAATCTTGTGAGGACCGTTGATATTTCAAGTTAATGTTCTGTCTTCAATGCACTCTATGGAGAAAGTGGTTTTATCTTGTTATTTGCACCACGGAGTTTCTCCAGAAGGGACAACACTAACACTGCCACAGGAATGGGGAAAGAGAAGAAAAGCAAAATGTTATTTAGCACCATAGCCTGGGGATGTAAAAACAGACTGTCATATACCTCTTTTTTTTTTTTTTCTTTTTTTCTTTTAAGGCATTTCTATCATGATATTACTTTTTGAAAGATTAATTTCTGTCTTTGGGGTTTTTTTCTTTCTCTTATGGAGCTGAAAAACTCACTGAATTTAAATAGGAAGAGAACAAAATATCTCTCAACCGCTATAGCACAAACTGCAGTATATGAAATTGCTTGGATGTTTCTCATGATGGGAGCTATCAGAATACCTGATAGAATGGAAAATTGTTGTGTGTGCATGACATTGTAATACACAATTAGAAATGCTCACAGAAAGGGAGCAAGAGAAGCTCCACCTCTGTCCAAAATCCCTGGTGTGGGATGTATTGTCATTCCTTTGTTCATGCCATCCTGTACTCCTATATCTTCCTGTAGAAAGGGCTGCCCTTGAAGGAAGATGTACTAATACATATGCAGCGTTGACCTGTTCTAGTCCCCCATAGCCTGAGAAGACACATGAGGTCCTTGAAGTGCATGCCCATTTGTCTCTAGATTGTAAGTCCCAGAATGAAACCAAGTCAGATTTCCAGAATAATGTCTCCTGATTTGGGAAACCTTAGAAACTTCTTCTCTGGTACCTTATTGTCTTCTTCCTTGTTATTTTCCCCATCCCACATCAGAGGAACTCCTCCTTCTGGGTGAACATGCCACTGTAGTGCTTATGTAAGAAAAAGCACGTATAATGCCCAACTTGTTGTGCATGCTGAGTAGCTATTGAATTGTGCAAGAAAGTCTGTAGGATTGATCAAGCTTTGGAAGGGAGGTATTGTTCAGGGCAGCCAGTGAAGCAGGGCACTGTGGTCATGACACGGTGTTCTCTGAGATACTCTACCACTTCTTTCTGCACTAGTCTTACAGAGGTTATAGCTTTCTCTCCTGGCAGAATGGCATTATTTGCAGCTTATAGAGTTCTTCCATCATCAAGTCTTGAAAAGCAGGAAGGGTTTACACTTTTTTTTTTTTTTCCCAACAATTATGATTATTGTGACAAGAAAAGAGGACTTTGCACAGAAACCAGTATGACTGCTTAGCAAATAACTTTTTTTTAGTTGCAGGACTGTACAAACACAGGCATTGAGGCTGTGAATTACACTGAACAGAAGCATAGACATCTATAGTGCCACACACTCAGTAGAAGGTGAATTACAGACCTGAGCTAAGAGGATTGGATTGCAATTAAAATGAGCATCCATTCTGGAAGATGTGTCTAGACTATATTCGTATGAATACACATCCAGATGAAGTCTACTGTTAATATTTACATTAACTTTACTAACATTAAGTTGGCATTTAACACCTTCATTGATTTATTTAAAGACTGATACTGGTCTTACTAGTCTGGTTTTGCGAGATTTTGTCAAGTCT
>NW_008625331.1:0-19402 GCF_000691845.1 Merops nubicus | reverse complement strand
CCTGCTGAGTCCTGTGCTGTTAGCTGTCCCCACTTCTGACCTCTACCATAAGGCAAAATACTCTCTGAGGGTTCAGAAGCACTCAGGAGGCCTGTGGGAATGTCTCATCAGCAGTATCAGCTATGTGAATATATTCTGGTTCTCTGCTATGTATCATGAAGATTTTGTACCTTTCTAAACAGATGCACTGCAAAATCAGCATCCTCCCATTGTTTATACAACCCATAGTATTTTATGCTCACTTGCCACACTTTATTTGCCATCTATTTGAAAACACAGGAGAATTTAAAAGTCACAGACTTAACCTTTTTTTTTACTCCTTATGAGCATTGTGCACCATCATTGATCCAACAAGATTCCGTGAAAGATGAGTTAGGAAAAAGGAAATATTTTAATCTATTTATTTGACATGACTCAAGAGTGTACCCTATCTGCTATATCTGCCATGTACATTTTTACTTCAGTTAGAAGAGAAACTGCTTTGGCATTAAAACTTTATCTTGGTTCTGCCCTTGTGCAAGCTCTGGGAATACACTGAAGGGTTCTGATCTGCCACAGCTTCACTTGTGCAGTGTCTGATACAAGACTTTGTCAGAAAATATCTTTATTTTCACTTGACAGACTGATGGAATAATAATTTTTGCTTTCTGCCTTTCAGACAAATTACTTTGTTGTGCTTTTTCATATCAATACCTTTCACATGAAATAGAAGTCATATGTAATTTAGTTAAATATAAAGGGGTTTCTCTAGTAAAAATTCTGTGTACACAAGACAGATCCTTTAAAATTTGACCTTTTGCACAAATCACTTCTGCATGGGACTGTCACTTTCCTAGATTTATAACTAATGTCAGACAGTTTGAATTGGGCAGTTTGGGTTCTTCGGCTTCTCAAAACCAGAAAACCTCTGGCATTAAGTATAAAATTTGGGTTTTGTCTGTTTTATTTGCTTAGATTCAAACAGGACTGTAATTTTTCTTAGCAGATTCAATTTTTTTTTTTTTTTTCATAAAATGTGACTTTAAAAAAAAAAGTTGAGATTTTTTGTATAATTTCTTTACTTGGGAAGAATTTCCATTTTTCGAACAACCCTAGTAAAAAACATCACTGAGAACACCTGAGTTTCAGTTGTTCTTTTTCGGTTTTGTGCTTCCATGGGAATTAGAGGCTAAATGAGCTGAATAAATTGATTTTAACAGGCTTATTACAATGAACACTTGCCAACATGTTCTCAGCTTAAAAAATAAAGCTCTTAAGATTTAATTTTTTAGCAGCCTTTCTCCAAAAGTAAAATTTAATTAGAATCCAATTATGCTGAAATTGAAGTAACTGCTGAGGTAGTGCAATGAATACTCAGTCCCATATGGTCTGATTTATAACTCACAAGCACTTTGAAGAACTACCTTTTTGTCCTTTCTATATTTATATGCATTTCTTGTTAATAAGATCTGAATGTCTGCTTTTTATGTATTTTTCATAAATTTTTAAATAAAGTCATATATGAAACTCTATTTTACTATACATTTACTATGGCTTTACACTGCTAAGAATAAACATTTATAAATTAATGTTAAATTTCTGCATCTTAAAGTTACTGTTGGAAAGGTAAAGAGGAAAGTAAATGGATCGTTAAGAAACATCAGTATCACCTTAATTCTTCAGCACAGAAAACCCTTCCTAGAAATGGAGTAAGGTTTCCTATTTTGTACCCACTTACACCAATGTGAGCCCAAAATAATGTTTCTAAACTCATGATTTCTAATTATTCCTGACTTAAAAGAGATCTAAGAAACATCTCTAAGCTATAAGTTGAACAATAACATAAAGTTTTAAAATAGACAAAACATCCAGAGATATTTCATCAGACTATCTTACCCTCCATCACTTTTCACTCAGGGAATTCCTGACACTTTAAAAGGGCTTGCATCTGAGACTAGTAGTTAATTACATAATGAGAACCTAGAGCAGAAAGTATCTTAATGCTTTCCCGACGTAAAGAGACAACATAAGGTACAAGACAATGGACAAACAGCAAAGCAAATATCAGTGAAGAAACAAAAATTACCCTTCTTGATTCATGCTCTAAATAACTTTTGGTCGAATTTCAAGTCAGAAATAGCTGCAATTGCTTATCTTTTAATGTGTAACAGGAAATGTTAATGATTAAATGGTAATTAGTTACTTACATGATTCACATTTCCTACAAGATAATTTTGATGTGGACTTAGTCCAGATTTATAAGGTCAAAATATTTTCTCCAGAAATCTTTTTGTATTTTCAAAACAATTTCTGTAAGATAGGAACCTAAATTTTAAAAAACAATTTTCTGTATGATCAACATGATGATCACATTTTGCAGGCTAGCCAAATAGCAGTAAGATACCAAGTTATTGTACTAAATAAATGTCTTTTGTTAAGACCTAAAACAGGGTTGTTTTTTTTTGTAACGGAAAGCTCCTCTTCTTTCCTTTATTTTCTTACATACAAGAGGCTTAAAAAAATACTTTTATTGTACTAGTTTCTCCAGTTACACAATCTGCAGATCTGACAACACCGTGGGAATTGCCAACAGTTCTGCTTGTTGGCAGCTATATGTCACGGAATGCTGATGTTGTGCATCACCACATAACTTCTCAGATTACACTTGCATCTGCAATACAATTTCTGTCATTAGAAAGCTAATGGGTGTTTCTAAAGAGGAGACAGGAGGCTATGACCTCCCACAAAAACAACCACTGATCTCCAGCTTTCAATGCTTGAATGCACACTTATGAAAAGTAGAAAACTCTTTAGAAATATGTTCTTTTTTTAAACCAAATTCAGACTGCTACTGTCATTATAAAATCATCATAAAGCGTCTTTACACCTTTGAAAAAGAGCTGGTTAACTTCTGAGCATGTACTTGCCCATTTTGGAATCTTGCGGGGTGTGATCATCAGCACACTGGCCCTTCGGTACATACTGCATCAAAGGAGCATTTCCTCTTCTCTGCACGTAGCCTCTGTTCTTGATTGCATTTGTAGGCAAAAACCAAAAGCCAAAACACGAATTTGCATCTGCTCAGTTTTTAATAATATTATTCAGAAATAATGTCATTATTAGTTGATTTTCTGGTCAGGCACTGCTAAGTCTTGTCCAGGTACAAGCTGGTCTGAAGCTTTGATCTTTAATTGAAATGTGTTCTTGAGCCTGTTGTTAGTATGCCAGTATGCTGGAAAATGAAGCCTGACTTCTTCTGATACAAGCTGCCAGGATGACCCAGGAACTTTGTTTCAATAAAGGCTAAACCCACAAAACCAGTCTTGCTCTGTAAATACCACACAGAACACTGAAGAAAAGCATAGTAAGAGGTCATTATTTAAGTAGCAAAGCAAAGATCACCAAAATTAGGCAATGCTGGATTTATGGTGACTCTTGCTATTTTTAGCTCCTGCTGTGTGCAACGAATAAAGAGAAGTCCTGTGGGAGTGGAAGAGTTTGTCGTCCTAGAAGCAGGGACAAACTCAACGATATCTCACTCAAAAGACAAGTGAGAGGCACAAGTGATTTTAGCTTTTCCCTCTTTGTCAGTGCTCAGGTCCAGTAGCTGAGCCAGGCTATTAGAGCAACCACAGATATAACATTAAACTGAGGTAAAGGACCACATATGACTCCTGGGGCTACAGAGGTGCTTCAGAACAACTATATTCCTTCAGTGAGTGCAGCACTGCTACAGTCCCTGTGTTTTCTTTACTGAACCTGCAGGAAAATGGCAATGAGGACATATGGCGAATATATCTGCCTTTGCTGAGAGAGGAAATTAAAGCAAACTGTCTCTAGACATGGGAGAAGCATTTAACTCAGCCTGGCACACAGTAAAAGCTGTGAGGAGCTGCCTGCTTAGAGTAAGGTCTTGCAAAATTGGTATGTGAACAAGGATATATTGTCTCAATGTCAGGTAATTGGGACCCTCCAGCTTGATAGGAACTAAAGTGGAAAGCTGCAACCCATCTCCACAGAGTGGATCTGCTGGAGATGTATGGGAGATGCAATGGAAACAGAGTTTATAGGCACTGGGCAGCAGTAATACAGACTGGTTCATGGAGCAGCTGAGAACCATGAAGGGTTAAAAGCAGCTAAGCTATGGTATGATCTCTCTTGGGAGAGAGAGAACATTAATATTTTCTTTTGTTTACTTGATAGAAGTGTCTTTTCTGAATCAAACGTACTACAAGGTGAATCCGTAGTACATTGAGCCAGTAATGGCACACAAATTATTCCCCTTGTTTAAAGACTGAAGTAACAAAATCCCCCTCCTGGCAGATTAAAAACAGTTCACCAGATTAGTGAAGTATGGCTATGTATTATACCTTTTCTGTCCAAAAACAATGCTAAACAAACATAAGTTTATCACATTGTAACACAAAATCCAAACTTCTTTAATTTACCTCATACACCAAACATCTTCAAATATACTTGCTAAAAGAAAAATAAAACACACAACATTCTTGGCTCCAGTATATTACCATTCTCCTGTTGTTTTAGGCCATAAAAGTAATTAACGGATGTTCACTAAAAGCAAAGATAACTCTTTTCCATTCTTTCTAGTTGCCAAGATAGCAGTAGAATGGGGAGACAGAAACAATCAGAAATGAAGGCAAGTTGTCAAAACTGAATTAAACAATTGCCTAAATCAAATCAGAAATCAAAAGCAGATATGGCTAAGCAATATACTTTTACTGTCAACTGGCCAGTTTAACAAATGTGCTGTAATGTAAAGCATGGAGTCAAGTTCTTCAGTCAAAATTCCCCCTTTGCTCCATTGGAAAAGGACCAATCCCAGAAATGTCTGAATGTACTTTGTGAATCGTACATGGTTCTAACTTTGTTGTAACTTCTCCCATACATCTCCAGCATTTCCACAGTTTGAAATATAAAACTTCCTATCTCTTTGGGAAGCTACATCTCTTGAGCTGCAGCATGTACTTTTTCAGAAGTCTCTCTCTCTCATCCAGATCCCAAGGAACTGCAAGCCTATTAGAAGTTTTATGTTTTCAGACTGCATTTCCGAAAATGCAGTCACGTTGCCAATCTCTGAGCCAGCAAAGACCGTTTGAAGACATATCTTTTTGGCCTATCCTTGTTCTCATTCTTCCTCCTCCCATACTGGCTTCTGGCACAGCAGATGAAAGCCATCTAGCCTTTTGCAGACAGGACAATGCGAAAAGTCATCATGGTACAGAAAGAAGCAAGAAACCAATAGCAGGTAACACCAAGTGTCCATGTGGAGCCCTGTGATTGACAAGTACTACACACATGCAGGTGGATTTTCAAAGGCACCCAGTGATTTTGTGAGGTTGAGCAGTGATGTCATTGAAAGGCTACTGTGCAACAGCATCTTATTTTAGAAATAAGTGAAGAAAGAAAAGGTACTGGAAACCGACACTGCAAATCTTCAACTTAATATGAGTCTATTTAAATGATGAGAAGGCAGTTTTCTCTCCTACTCCCAAACTGACTCTTCCTTGCTTTTTTTTTCTGTGAATCTGTTTTGTCTGGGTGAAGAAAAATGTCTGTGGGGCAGGTGTTTTGCAAAAAATAAAGCCATTGTTCTGTACTGTTAAAGAGGCTTTGTTGAAGACAATTACCACTTCACAGTGTAATGCTCAATGAGGCACCTCAGGTCTATTGAAAATTCAACCATACTGACATTTTAGGATTCAGCATTGTAATGTTTCTATTACTGTACAGGGTGGGGTGACGAGATGCTATCAGAGTTAGTTTGTAATATCTCTAGTCTAGGATAAAAAAAGTCTTCCACAGAGGAAGCAGTAATTACCTCCATTCTCTCATTTTTCAGAGACTGTGAGAAGAGCTAGTATTTTTCTCAATCACTGCAGAAAAGTATTTTTGAAAGAAACCAACTCAAAACTCAGGAAAGGAAGTTAGAGAAGAACTGATGTTTCTGAAATAATGAAATTTTCATAACATGAAAAAAATAATCAAACGGTATTTTAACAAATTTTTTGACATAGATCTCAAAGTAGTACCTGAAAATCTGACTTGTTCTCAGTTACAGATTTCCTTTGTTTCTTTGACTACAGTTAAAAGAAAATACTTCATATAATGCATTCTACAATCATTGTTTTAATTGTTAGCAAGCAGCATTGTTTGGAAATAGTATCATACATACAGATGAACTTGTATACAATATATAAAAAAGCACAGTAATAAACACTAAAATATGCATATTGGGTTAGCAATACATCTAGTAAAGCTTCAGAAAGATTAACTAATGCCTTACCCCCACACACACTGCAAGAATTTAAGAGGAGGCATATACAATTTTGGTTATTACTCAAAACAAGCTTCGAGTATTAGGCCTGAGAAATAATGAACAAAAATTGTGCTGATTTCCTGACTAGAAGGAGTTAGCCTGCCTGGGAATACCTTTCCTGAACCAAAAGAAAAAAAAAAAAAAAAAAAAAGCTGTAGCTGTAGCTTGCAATTCTGCTAGAAGGCAGACAGCTTCATGCTTTCCATACCACATATAGCAGTTTAAGACACCGAGTCAAGACTATGAATCAAACACAAGCACCAAATCTACCATAAATTAGATTATTATTTTGCTGATAGTGTACCTGTATCATCTAGGAATGTACACATCAGACAAATGCCTTCAGGAAATAAAAGCCTTTAAGCTTTTATATTTTGTGGGTCTAAAATATTTCTGAGTTATCATTATTCAAGACTGATCAGAGGAGAGGAATGGAAAACTCTGGCTGGCAACCAGGAAGAATTAGTAGCATAAAATTTAAGAGGAGTTCTGAGAAAATCTGTGTTTACACAGAATTAAAGCATTGGGAGTGAGAAGAGGTGAAATGGAGGAGGACGAGGCAGTGTTAGAGGCAGTTACGGATAACAGTTTCCTAAACTACTACAGACAGATTTACAAGCTCATTTACAATTGCTCCTTTTTGTGTCAAGTCTTTCAAGGAGCCACTGAAGTCTTCTACAAGGCCACTGCAGTCAGCTAGAGCAGGCAAGCGGGATGGAGCTGGTCTGCACTGAACTTCAGAAGTTTTCTAATTTGAATGCTGCACACAAATTTACGTTACATACTATAGGCCTGAACCATGCTGGCTCACATTCAGACCTTCAATCTGTTACTTTCCCTCTGGAGTGCTAACAACTGGGGATTTTTTTCAAGTAATTAGCTGAAATAATTTACAGATTACATCCATAGACCTTCTTGTTGCTTTAAATATTGGGGTAGCTGTATACCTAGACCTGAAGGTAGGGGAGTTGGGAAATAAAATTTTAAGTTCATCTGGTTCTACAGAGTTACAAACAGAACTAAATAACAGCAAGTGCATTAATAAGGACAAAAGGAACTGTAAATTGCTACACTGCATTAGTACTTCGGCTTTTGAAATTATAAGACTAGCAACTAATTCTGAAATCCAATTTGAATTTCTAGTGTACTATTCACCTTAGAGAAGTCACTGCAGAGTTACAGGCTACACTGTTGTGACAGAGACAGATCTGTGCTGTAGCAGTCCACCCAGTTTGAAAGAAAAAGCAATTTAGAATTACGTTTGGCTCATGAACTAGCCATAAAAAAAACTACTTCCACAAAGTGCCACTGTCTGCCATTATTGCCCTTCTCCTGAGAAGGATATTGGGAGCACCCCCTCTCTGGAGCTCGTATCCAAAACAGACCCTGCTCAACTAAACTCTCACTTAGCTTGCAGAATGGTTATTAGTCTGACAGTGTGCAGGTGTATATGGGAAAAATCAGCTCCAATCCCATCTGCTCTTTCAGCAAGAGTTGGTGCAGTCCTGAGACAGATTAGAAACTTTTGTATGGGTAGTCTTACCTGAGATTTTGCAGCAACAAGCTTCAGTCATTGTGTCTATTTGACTACCTATGTTGACACATGAACTGATTTTTAAAAAGAAAAAAAAAAAAAAAAAAAAAAAAAAAAGAAAAAAAAAAAAAATTTGTCAAAAAAAAAAAAAAAAAAAAAAAAAAAAAAAAAAAAAAAAACCAACAAACAACACATAAACAACGGTGTTCTAAAGTGGAATTACTTACTTTCTTGTGGTCTGAAGCTTTGCCAGCCTTGCATAAGGTATCCCCAGCAGAGGAGTGTGAATGGAAAGAAAGGGCAGTAAGCCCTCCTAGAAAATTTATTCTGGATGGGATGGCAATTGGTAACTACAGCCTTGACCACCATACTCTGCTGGTTTAATCCCAAGTCTGCACTGACCACGTACCTTGAAAATGTCCTGCTGTGAATGCTGACAAAGACCTGTGCACTGTCCATGGCACCGAGATGCCCAACAAAAAAAACTGTGAAAATCCTTCTTTTAGGCAGCCTATCTAGGATTTTCAGACGTGCATTGACTACTTATGCACAAGGGCCTTCAGGAAAACAAAAAGTGTCTTTTAATGCTGAGATTTTCAACAACACTTAGACATTGTTTAGACTGGTAACCAGTATGTGCAAGAGGAGTGAATCTAGACAACAAACATCTGGAACCAAGCAGCAAATGCTAGTTACTTGTGTTTCATCACTTGGGGGCTGTTTCAGACAAGAACTTGTCTGGTCCCATGGGCTGAATGATCATTAGTGATCAGAGTATGTTAGGTGTGTTTTTGCAAGGCATCCTTCAGTTTGGTTTTGTCTGTTAGTAATGGGGGTACTGCACTCTGCAACTGCTCTGGGCTGTGTGAAGCCTTTCCATAGACCCTCCCTGAAAAAGCTTCTCATATCTCTTTGAATGATTAGCCATCCCCATCATACTTACCTGTGTACTGATGTCAGCAAGATCAGTTAGTAGTAGCAAATACAGAGCGTGTAGACACTGAACCAACGATGTCACAGACTTAACAAATCAGAGAAGCGAGCTTTCAGACCCCGAGTTCTAGAAAACCTGCACGTTGCACATATTTTTCTTTTGAGAGGTCAATCAGGAAAAGAATGTAATTTTAGCAGATACACTTCAAACCTCAACAGCAAACAGAACCCCCAAAAAGTAAATTCTCATCATGTATGTCTTCCACAAGGCAGATTTAAATGAGGTAAAGATCTGGCACTCAATACTTGAATATTTTTTTATTTGAAACTAGAATCTATGCATTACAATGGCTCCTTAATTGGGTCTGAAAATGCCTACCAGTCTTAATGAGCAATGCCTGTACACACACCACAGATAAAATCATGCAAAATCTGTTAGAGTAAGACATAAGCCTGGATCAATATTCGGTTAAAAATACATATTCTTCAGATCAGAAAATCTATGCTTTTCATAGCAATGTTAGATTGGCTACACTAATATTCACACCATTATTTTGCTTTCTTACATGTAAATCATAGATTAGCATCTCCTTTAAAGTACAATATGAAGCCAGTCAGTTTTGTTTTCTCCATAAAAGGTACTCCTCACTTCTATCTAAAAGTAAGATTAGGTTTGAAATAACTTCAGGTTGGCCAGACTTTAACAGATCCTCTGTTCTGAGGACTCAGACATAAGCATATGAGAGCCAAAAGTGAGTTACAGATTGCAATGAAAAAGCTCAAATTTTTTCCACAGTCAAAAATCACACCTCTTAAATCATAATGACATTTCTTGTTTCAAGTTGTGTCCATTTAATTGTGTCGTGCTAGTCACTGTGGTCCTGGTATTGCTTTTCAGAGAAGCCATTTGAATGGCAGAAGAGCTGCGCAAGTAGCTGGCAGATCTCTCTTCCCGAGCTTTCCTCCTGCAGTGAAGCTGGTTGTTGAAATGTCTTCTAAAACTCTCGCTGAGAAAATACAGTGCAAATGGGTTGACACATGAGTTGCAGAAGCTTAGTACTCGAGCCACTAAGGTAACAATCATATGTCCTGTCGATGGATCAATCTTACTGTAATTAAAAGATCGGTACATGTATAGCACGTGGTTAGGAAACCAGCAGAGAGCAAAGAAGCCAACAAAAACTAGAACAATTTTTGCCAGACGTTTCCGAGTTTCCATCTAAAAAGATGAAGAGAACCCAAATGAACAACAATGAATAGAACTACTCCACATAAGAGACTTAATTAAAACATAGCATTTTGCTTTATGTTAGCTTTAACAACTGTCATAAATAAGGCCAGTAAAAATGCTTCCTTCAGGGGCTGAATAACTTTTTCTATCTCACTTACTTTCTTTCTCTAATTTCACTTTATTTTCAGTCAAAGATCCTATCTGTTTGCAGTTACAGAAGGTTGCTCTTTCTACATGATATATGCAGCAAGAGTGATTTGTGACTCAAGTAAACATTGGCTTTTAGCCTGAAAGCACATACCAAAGGATGCCATGAAACATAACTTTTCTGATGAGATCTCATGCTTGGCTTGAAATTAGTTTTAGTTAGAAAGCTATTTAGAAACCATTGGCTTTGAAATCTAGAGACAGTGTGGGTGAAATGTAGAGACATTGCTAGGGTATTAGCCATAAAATGGTACTTACATCCCATTATTTTCCCAAAAATTACTCAGTTTGCACCTCTTTATATAGATATCGAGGATGGCTGAAAAGTTGACAGGAGCCTACACAAATGGTTTCAAACAGGGAGGGAGAGAAACTGGCCAGGTAGAGGACATCAAAGGAGGCAGAAATTTTCTATATATTCCTTCCAAAAGATTTATTATGTATGTCAGGTAACAAAGTTTTGTAAAAGCAGGACAGTTTTCTGGCTTTGCTCAATTTTCTGAAAAAAAAATCAAGTGAATTTATCCTAACAGGGTTTCATTATTTGTGAAAAAAATCTCTACATAGCTTTCTTGGCTCTTTCTAAACCAGAATCAGTAAAGAAATCACAAAAGATGGGAACATTAACATTCCGATTTGGTGGGATTTGCACAGGCAGACTAAAAGGTGTAGAGGTATAGTGTAAATATTACACTTCTGTGCTATGGCCTAAAGAAACATGAGTTGACAGCAATAGTCTGAATTCACTTCCTCTTGCTGGGAGATATGTAAGTACATTGGAATTTTCCATTCTTCTGAGCCTCATAGATTAACAAAAAGAGAAAAAAATAAGTAGAAAGAAAAAATAGGTTCTTACTTTGAAAATACATGTGCGTTCAGAAATGTGATATAAATTAAATATTGTTTCCATCCTTGAGGGTTCAGCCAAAAGGCTCTTTATATTTCACAGGCAAATAAAATAATACATGAAGCACTAATATGTAGCTATTTTTTTCAAGAAACAGGCTAGACTAGAAATGAATTGCTGAGCAAAAGGACACGAGGGAATGTGATCTTTCTTTTTAAAAGTATAAGTACACACTATATATGCAAGAAGACTTCAGTGAGTATAAAAGCATTTTTTAAAATACCGGCAGAAAAATCCCTTCCAAATTGTTTTAATGGGCATAAATATTTTTCTCTATCAATACTAATGCATTTGTAAATTGGTAGAGGCACTTTCACTGCAGTTGTTGTTGTTTGCACATATAAACATTTTTGCTAATAAACAGCTTGTTGCTACCTTAGTGCTTCCTGTGCCTTATGGGGAAGCTGGCTTTGTCCAGCATTACAAATGCTTTGCCTCAGAGGTATACCGAACCTCTACCAAAAGTTTTATAACTTCTATAATAGAAAGGGTATTAGAAAAGTGCAAGTTCAGGATCATATCCAAGAAAGATTTACTGAGAAAGCCAAAGAAGAATCAGTTCAAGCTCTGTGTTCATATTTTCAGCATTGCTTGGTCTGAGAAGAACCTTAGGTCCCCTAAGAAATTTTTTTCCTTTCCTATGTCAGTTTTTTGTTTTCCAAGCACAAATAAAACACGGACAACTCTCAAAAGTTTCATATAAGATTTTTTTTCCAAAACAGCTGCCTACAGATATAGGTGAAGCCACTAACACTAGCTACATTGTTTCTCAGTAGGAACACCAGTAACAGGTACAGTCACTACATACATACATACATACCAATCCCATTTGTGGTTAGGAAGAAGCACTGATGGCATTGAATTTATATCTTTCCTTGGTCGTACTCATTGACATACTGGGCTTAATACTGAGTAACTGTGGTAACAAGGAGATTTTTCAGATAATCATCTTAGTTTCTGCATGTAGAAACTGAACTAATTTGCTGTGAAATCCAACAATTTGGATATTATAATTCCTGTACTTTCATTTATAAGTGTATATAGCACAAAAATCTTTCATTGGGATGTAAAAACCAAATTGCTTACCTGTCTTTTGCAATGCTCACTGTATTCTCCAGGGATATTGTGAGCACTTTTTACTAAACTCTTTGCAATATGATAGTAATAGATACTGATAATGGCAAGAGGGATAAGAAAATACACAAGGAAAATCAGCACAGAATGGATCTTCGGGTGCATGTCATCCGTCATGGGGTATGGTATGCAGGCTGTGAAAGTGGCATTATCCACATCATTGATGTAGGCCAGTTCGGAGAACACTGCTTCAGGAACTGATAGGAGCATGGAGATTACCCAGATGACAATGGCTTTAAGACAGGTCCATAGCACTGCACTGGAGGCCTGGATGTCCATGGGATTTACAATTGCTTTGTACCTGGAATTGATCAAAATGGAGATGCAAATTAAAAGGTATTTTTTCAAGTTCAACATGTGATACACAAAGCCACTTCACACCTTTGATTAAAATAGTGTGATATTTTGCTCTTTTTTGAAATGTCAGGGGGTTTATAATCTTTCTTAAACTTGCATTCTCTGAATCTCTAGCTTCATCTGTATGTATACCCATCAGAACTGGGTATACATATTGGGTATACACAGCAAAAAAATGCTGCTGTGGTAACTCTTGCCTTTCCACATCAGCACTTTTCTACACACACATATACTGTCCTGACTGTAAGGTCTGCAACATACACAGATTCACAAAGTCAGGCAAGAATGACTCCTAACAGCCTGAGCAGAAGTATTAAACTCTTAAATAAACATTTTCATAACAATAGTTGGAAGCTGCAGCCCTATGCTTCATTTTGGGAAACTGTCTCACAATATATGATAATATATAAACATTTGCAGAATTAATACTTTCATAACCATTACAACGAAAACAGGAAGAATTGTAGAGAATGGAAATATCACACTACAGCAAAGTAAAATAAATGAATAGAAGTAGACTTTGGTCACAAATTCTTTTATTAAAAAAAATGTTGCACAAGATTTTTTTTTTTCTGAAATTGCCTAAGTTTTGAGAAGTGGGGAAAAAAAATATTTTTCTTTGGTATCTAAAGAAAAGCTTAACAAGAAGAAGGGAGTCACAAGAGATTCATACTCCAGGTACATGACTTTATTCACCTTAAAGTCTTTCTAGTCAGTGGAGATGTACATTCAAAGGGTGATTCAGATTTTAGGGTGAGGTGCACCTCGCCCTCTGAGGTGTTTATTTTTCTCTGCTAGCTATATGATGAGCTTAGAGTGAGAAGAACTGTAAGTTGGATGTCTCTGCTTGGTGATAAAACTCCTTATCTGTGCATGTAGATACATACACATGCATATACGAACATAAATATGTATGGGTATGAACAGGTGTCTAAATATATACCAAGGGTTAGGTTACAGCTAAATATAACATAGTTGCTGAAGGGAATGCTGAGAAATTAAGCTTCAATCCCAAATACCCATTATGGCTGATGGTCCCAACGGGTACTTCATAGCCCGTCAACAACCTGAGCAAATACTTGAGGAACTGAGGACAAAAGCTATATCCCCTTGGAGAAACTTGTGAGTTTGCTGGTATCCAACAGTGCAATTGATTATGTCATGAAAATGTCTGGAGCAGAGCACTGTCTTGGTACCCTAGCAATCTTTTTCTTCAGGGAACATTTGAATCAAAATGTGCCTTGGAGTCCTCTTTCTCTGGACTGTACTAAATCATCTTATCACTAAATAATTTAAAATAATGGCTATTTATGTCCATATCCTCTCTGAATTCAGACATTCAGACATTTTTATTGTGTCTTCACCCTCATCATAGAGTAGAAAATAAAACTCAGTAAACAGTCTCTGTTAATTTATGTTTACCATTTCTTCTAACACAGAGAAAAATCCCTGGACACCAAGGTGTAAAGAAATCCTTTATACTGCCATAGGAAGGATAGAAGCTTCTACACAAAGCCTGAATGCTCCCCAGCACAAACTGTGACCTTATTATTCAATAATTTGCTTCCTATTTCTGTCTGCCTTGATTTCATTACATAAAGACAGACCTTTAATTTCATTTCATTCAACTGAAGTGACGTCAAGTCCTTACATCTGCTTATTTCTTTAAAACTTTACATTGCTGGAGAAGAGCTGGTTTGGGGACTTTGGCGCAGGGGTAGGCATGACACGGAACAAAAGTAGTATGTGGTACTAAAGGGGTTTTTTTTCTCTCTTTTCCCATTACAGCCTCAAACTGTTTTGACCACAGCTCTATGACCCAAGACAATGACTGTGTCACAATTAATTCTTTTAGCAGCATTTTGTCTGGTTAATATCCAAATGAGAGACATTTTCAGAAGCCTTAACAGTAGCAGAAGACATGGTATATATTTGTGCCTTGGAATATATTGCTGCTTCACCAAACAGCATTCTTTCCCCTGAGCTATGATTGACTCAAATTTGGAAGGCATTGGAGCAGAGTGACTTTTTTCATAAAAACAGCTGAGTTCATGCCCAAAAAGAACTTCTTCTTTAATCCTACCAAAATTCTACTTATTATTTCAGCTGACTACAAAATGACACTCTTCTTCCTAGGACTCAGCCCTGCACAGTACTCAGTGTTAAAGAAATGGGAAAAGCACTAAGTGCTTTATAAAATCTTGTTTACGTTTCTGAAAACATATGGAGAGAGACAGGTGACACATAAAATCAAAACTAAACTAAGCAAAATTAGATGTGTTCCCAAAATGAATACCCAGCCTCTTCCTTTGTATAAAACCAGTGTAAGGCTAAAACATACCACCAACAATTCAAATTATGAAGTGCATATTTTCTATGAGTAAAACAACTGGTAAATTAGTGGAAGGGTGCAAATTATTTAGTCAAATTGGTAAGCAAAATCCATCTTTTCTTTTAGTTCACTGATATGAAAAAAATTGTAGGCTGCCACAAAGTTCAGGAAATAATTATAAATATGCATTTGGTTTTAATTAAAAGCCTTCATGTAGATTCTGTCTTCCTACATTCACTATCATTATCATTGGTGACAAAGGCATCCCAACTCAGGAAGTACTTTTTAAAGTTTTGGAGCTGTGATTTCTGCCAACAAACACAAACTTGCCCATTCTGCAGACTGGCACGTTTTTTTTTGTATAGTGTATCTGTGTTATAAAGCAATTTCCTTTGTTCTACACAACCCAAAAAACTGCTGGAAAAAAATTCCTCTTCCTTCTGAGTTATAATATTTCTGCCTTCTATACTACAGCATAACTTCTCTACTTCTCCCCATCTTTGTTTTCAAAGGCTTTTGTAAAAGTGCTTCTCTGCTCCCAGATAGAACGGAAAGCTCTACTTCTGTCTCTGCTGCATACACAATATCCTCTTAACTTCAAAAGAAGCTACTCCATGATTAGTCCTAGGGTGTCCCTCCATTGCAGTGCTACCTCTTTTTCTAGAGTACTTTGTTATGATGACCTTCAAAAAACCCAAAACCCAAAACCACTAGACAATACTTAGGCAGCCACTGGACTATGACTATAATCTACCATTCTAATCAGAATTCCCTCAATATCTCCTCGCTGTTTTGTTTTTGTATCTTCTGTTGTCTCCACTTAAAATTGCTGCAGGTCAAGGACTTTCTTCCTCTTCCTGTTCATATAGCACCTTTCTCAAATAGGACCTTAATTTATCACCTGTTTTCTTATATACCATCACAATGCAAAAAAAAATGTATAATAAAGTGTCACAAACCAAGCAGAGAACTACTTCAGGCAAGGCACAGCCATACCACTTTTTTTTAATTTGCATCTCAGACCTGCAGCTAGAGGGATTGATATTGTTCATGTTATTATAAAGCTTCTGTTTTAAGTGGTGTTGCTGTGTCAGAGTACTTAATTTCCTGCAAACTAGAGTCATTTACCAAAAACATTCACATGCTAACATTTTATTGTGTCATTGCACATTTCAAACACAAAAAAAGACAGCATTTAGCCTAACAATATAAAAGGATATAAATATATACGACTAGGACACATGGATGTGTGTTCAATATTTGTTAAAAAAAATAGTACTGTGTCCAGTTGTGGTCCACACCACTAAAGGAGAGTGAAATTTTGGATGGAGCCAAATCCCTTTTCCTTGTATGGGCAGTTCTGTTGATTCAACTCCAGTTGAATACTTAAGAGGAGAACAATTTATCTAGCTGAGAACAATAGCGAAACATTTGATATCCACTGTTGCGGGATATTCTTTCACAACAAACAGTCTGAGATGCACATTTATTCTATTGTTGTGGTGAGCAGAGCCCGCCCTAGGCAGGGATCAGTGTGCGGAAGATCTCGCGATGTAACGGAAAGCTCAGACTGCCCACGAGGGGCCTTGTGGGCCTGGCTTGTGCTATATAAGCAATTGCAGCGACGCAATAAACACCATTTGCAACATCCTTCACATTGAAGCCTGTGTCTGCTGATGGTACCCAACGGTAGAGGTTGGGTGGCAGAGATCCCGGGGTTCGGGTGGCGGTAACGACATTCTATTTTATTCTCATAAATTCTTGCAATATAAAGTAGATTTTTTTTTTATAGTTAATCCAAGTATTTTTGTTCTGTGCTTATGTCTTAAGTGCAGAGAATTACATTCACTAGGAATGAGCATCCCAGCGATCTGATAGCTGAATATAATTAACAGTATTTGAAAAAAGACTAGCAGACCATGTGTAAACACAATTAAAACGAACATCAATGGCAAGTGTTCTGTGTTTCTCAGGGGGGAAATCATAAGATTTTCCTAAGTGGAAGAAGTTTTCCACTTTATACATATATGCTCTGTTGAACCAAAAACTATCAATAATTCTTCAACAAAAAAAAAGTCTCATTTAGTCTTTTGGATTATATTTTCTCCACCTTGAAAATGAATCAAAACGTAAGTTTCCCACAATGTGGTCGGGTTTTTTCCTGCACAAAATATATTACCTGTCTCATCCACCTATTGTTTCAGAGAAGAAATTTCCTCTTTCTTTTTCATTTTCTCTTCTCTTTCTTTCTTCTGACATTCACCTCATATTAGCTAGCTATATTTATTACAAGCTCATAGAAAAGTTTCAGTGCTAGCTCACTGCCTGCAAACTGGCTTTTTGATTGTACTTATCTAAACCCATTTACTTATAATCACACTAGTTATAAGTACCACCAGCAATTAGATCAATTTTCCTCCTGAGAGCAGTAATAGTATAGTTTCACTGGCTATTATTCAGAAAAGTTCATATATGGCAGTATTCCTAGTAGATCTATATTTAAGTTTGATAATTCCAAGTCACTGCTGAACATATTTTTACATAACTTAAGACAGAAAAATATGTCTTCAGTGGAATTGCAGTTTCTATAAGTTTCTGAGAAGAGAGAAAGAAGAGAAGAAAAGAGGAGAGGAGAGGAGAGGAGAGGAGAGGAGAGGAGAGGAGAGGAGAGAAGAGAAGAGAAGAGAAGAGAAGAGAAGAGAAGAGAAGAGAAGAGAAGAGAAGAGAAGAGAAGAGAAGAGAAGAGAAGAGAAGAGAAGAGAAGAGAAGAGAAGAGAAGAGAAGAGAAGAGAAGAGAAGAGAAGAGAAGAGAAGAGAAGAGAAGAGAAGAGAAGAGAAGAGAAGAGAAGAGAAGAGAAGAGAAGAGAAGAGAAGAGAAGAGAAGAGAAGAGAAGAGAAGAGAAGAGAAGAGAAGAGAAGAGAAGAGAAGAGAAGAGAAGAGAAGAGAAGAGAAGAGAAGAGAAGAGAAGAGAAGAGAAGAGAAGAGAAGAGAAGAGAAGAGAAGAGAAGAGAAGAGAAGAGAAGAGAAGAGAAGAGAAGAGAAGAGAAGAGAAGAGAAGAGAAGAGAAGAGAAGAGAAGAGAAGAGAAGAGAAGAGAAGAGAAGAGAAGAGAAGAGAAGAGAAGAGAAGAGAAGAGAAGAGAAGAGAAGAGAAGAGAAGAGAAGAGAAGAGAAGAGAAGAGAAGAGAAGAGAAGAGAAGAGAAGAGAAGAGAAGAGAAGAGAAGAGAAGAGAAGAGAAGAGAAGAGAAGAGAAGAGAAGAGAAGAGAAGAGAGAAAAGAAGAAGAAGAGCAGGGGAAAGGTAAGGGGAGGCAATTAGGAGCAAAATCTAACAAAAACTTAAGCTACGTCTATATTAGCAAATTAAACAGTGCCAGAGCCTATTCTTTGGCCTGGAGACCAAGTCGCATTTGGCTGGACATCCATGACCATTCCATTAAACTCTAATCTCCCAATATGAAACCACCACATCCAAACAAAATAGGCAGTTTACACTTCTGTTGGTAATTTCCCTGGGGCTTGTGTTTAATCCTGAATCATGTCTACAAATTGTTTAGGAGAATATTGATTGACCCAGGTCATAACCACACCATGGACTGCTCTGATTAACAGTTTGACAAGTGGTTGACTTCCACCCCTCAGGCCTATGTTTTGGCACTACTGAATATGTTTTGGTGAAAATATATACATATATATATATACATTTTTATATATATACAAATGTATTATGTATATGTATAAATGTATACACACATGAATATGTGCATATGAACACCTGTGCACAGCAAAAAAACACACACTTTCACCTGGTTCCAAGAACACGACCCAGAAACCTCACACAATGGCTGATCTATCCTGCCCTGCTGTGCCCTTTCTTTCTTGACTTTTAAATTCAGCAAGTAGCTGTGTTTCCCCTGCTGTACATGCCAGGAGTTCCCTTGATCAGTCCTATTTAGTTTGCACCTAGAATCGTAGAACCATAGAATGGCCAGGGTTGGAAGGGACCTGAAAGATCATCCAGTTCCAACCCCCATGCCATAGGCAGGGACATCTCCCTCTACATCAGGTTACCCTGAGCTCCATCCAGCCTGGCCTTAAAAAAATTCCAGGGATGGGGCTTCCACCACCTCCCTGGGCAACACGTTCCAGGGTCCCTCTCATGGTGAAGAACCTCTTCCTCACGTCCAGCCTGAATCTGCCCACTTCCAGCTTTGCCCCATTCCCTCTAGTTCTGTCGTTACCCAATAGCCTAAAAAGTCTCTCCCCAGCTTTCTTATAGGCCCCCTTAAGTTACTGGAAGGCCACAATAAGGTCACCTGGGACCTTTCTCTTCTCCAGACTGAACAGCCCCAACTCTCTTAGTCAGTCCTGATAGGGGAAGTGCTCCAGCTCTCAGATCGTCCTTGTAGCCCTTCTTTGGACACATTCCAGCAGTTCCATATCTTTCTTGTAA